>NW_027507758.1:41385943-41460943 GCF_037356315.1 Lithobates pipiens
GTCGACGCTGTACCCAAATAAAATGTGTCATTTCCCTCCACAAATACATATTTCCTTTGGTGGTATTTGATTACCTCTGCGGCTTTTCATTTTTGCGTTATAAACAAAAAAAACTGAATATTTAAAAAAAAAAAAAAAAACAACAATATTTTTACTTTCTGCTATAAAACATCCAATAAAAAAATGTAAAACATCTAATTTCTTCATCAATTTAGGCCAATATATATTCTGCTACATATTTTTGGTAAAAATCCCAGTAAGCGTACATTGATTGGTTTACCCAAACGTTATAGCGTCTACAAACTATGGGATATACAGTTGTGGCTGAAATTGTTGGCACCCCAGAAATGTTTCCAGAAAATCAAGTATTTCTCACAGAAAAGTTTTGCAGTAACACATGTTTTGCTATACACATGTTTATTCCCTTTGTGTATATTGGAACAAAACAAAAAAAGGAAAAGAGGCAAATTGGACATAATGTCACACAAAACTCCAAAAATGGGCTGGTCACAATTCTTGGCACCCTTTCAAAATTGTGGATAAATAAGATTGTTTCAAGCATGTGATGCTCCTTTAGGCTGGGTTCACATTGCAGCGATGCGGGAACGCCGCTAATCCGTGGCGGGTTCCCGCATCGCATACCTCCCGGCGGCAGTTCACACTGCCCTATGCGAACTGCTGGGAGTGTCAGTGAAATGTTAATGACACCCCCAGATCAGTTCGCATATCGCAGTGCGATCTGCAAACTTGGACAGGAATCGGATCGCATGGTGTGAACACCCATGCAATCCGATTCTGCTGCGGACCAAAAAAAGGGTCCTGTGCGAGTTTGGGCCGGGTGCGATGCAAATTCAGCCATACTATCTGTATGGCTGAACTCGCATCGCACAGAGATCGGATGTGATTTGCACTGCAGTGCGGTGCGAATCACATCCGATTCTCAGCACCGCAGCAGTGTGAACCCAGCCTAAAACTCACCTGGGGCAAGTAACAGGTGTGGGCAATATAAAAAAATAACACCTGAAAGCAGATAAAAAGGAGAGAAGCTCGAGTCGAGGAGTGCTCAACATTATCAAGAAGTTTGCAACCCATGGCACTCAAGCTAATCTCTCTGGGCATGGACGGAAGAGAAAATTGATGAATGGTGGCAACGCGGGATAGTCCGGATGGGGGATTCGGTTTGTGCTGGGAAATTGAATTTCCAGTTTTTTTGTCGCCGGCCGCTAGAGGTCCGCATCCAGCGGAGACAATGTCTCCGCGGGCCGCCATTTTTAAGAAGACCAGAAGCTGGTCTTCAATAGAGAACCTGTGGCACCGCCCACCCCCGCTGCAGTGTGTGTGAAGAGCAGTGGGCGCCACAGTTCAAAGTCAGCGTGGCAACGACGGCTGCCGCTTGAAGGCCAGGAGATGTAATGTCCTGTCGGGGAAGTCCGTGCAGTGAGTATGTGGGGGCCAGTCTGTGGATGCCGGGGCCAGTCTGTGGATGTGGGGGCCGCTCAGTCTGGATGTCAGAGGGGCACCAGATGTAAGGAGGGGCTCCGCTCAGAGGCGTACCTAGAGCATTTGGCACCCGGGGCGGATCCTATATCTGGCACCCCCCACCTTAAAATTTAAAAATACCCCACTGTGCCCCCTGCATACCTCTGCATCCTTCAATATCTTTTTGTCACTACTGTGTACCCCCCCTCTCCACAACTGCACCTCTGGACCCCTTTACATTACACATCACCCTGCACCTCTGGACCCCTTTACATTACACAGGACCTTGCACCTATGGACCTCTTTACATTACACAGCACCCTGCACCTCTGGACCCCTTTACATTACACAGCACCCTGAACCTCTGGACCCCTTTACATTACACAGCACCCTGAACCTCTGGACCCCTTTACATTACGCAGCACCCTGAACCTCTGGACCCCTTTACATTACGCAGCACCCTGCACCTCTGGACCGCTTTACATTACACAGCACCCTGCACTTCTGGACCCCTTTACATTACACAGCACCCTGCACCTCTGGACCCCTTTACATTACACAGCACCCTGCACCTCTGGACCCCTTTACATTACACAGGACCTTGCACCTAAGCACCTCTTTACATTACACAGCATCCTGCACCTCTGGACCCCTTTACATTACACACCCCTTGTACCTCTGGACCCCTTTACATAACACAGTGCCCCGAACCTCCTGACCCCTTTACATTACACAGCCCTTGTACCTCTGGTCCCCTTTACAATACACAGCTCCCTGCACCCCTGGACCACTTTACATTACACAGCACCCTGCACCTCTGCACCCCTTTACATTACACAGCCCCTCACAGCTCTGGACCCCCTGCATGTTACACAGACCCCCTACAGTGCAGACCTCCCTCCCTACCATACAGGCCCCCCCCACTACAGTACAGACTCCCCTACAGTGCAGAATCCTCCCCTACAGTACAGACCCCTCCCCCCTACAGTGCATACCCCCCTACACTGCATACCCCCCTACAGTGCCAAATCTTCCCCTACTGTACAGACCTCTCCCCCTATAGTGCAGACCCCCTATAGTACAGACCCCCCTACAGTGCAGGACCCCCCTACAGTACAGGACCCCTCCTACAGTGCAGGACTCCCCCCTACAGTGCAGGACTCCCCCTACAGTGCAGACCCCCCTACAGTGCAAGACTCCCCTACAGTGCAGAACCCCCCCACAGTGCATACCCCCTACAGTAAAGAACCCCCCTACAGTGCCAAATCTTCCCCTACTGTACAGACCCCTCCCCCTATAGTGCAGACCCCCCTACTGTGCAGGACCCCTCCTACTGTGCAGGACCCCCCCTACAGTGCAGAGCCCCCCTACAGTGCAGACCCCCCCACAGTGCACAGACCCCCCTACAGTGCACAGACCCCCCTACAGTGCACAGACCCCCCTACAGCGCTCAGACCCCCCTACAGCGCTCAGACCCCCCTACAGTAAAGAACCCCCTAACAATACAGCCCCCCCCACAGACCCATAATGTACCTGAACACACATGAAGAGCCCAAGTCAGTGACATTGCAGGGGGGAAGTGCGAGCAGCACCCAAGTGGAGTGACACCTGATGGCTCAGTGATCCGGGACCCGGCGTAAAAAATCCCCTTCTCTCTGTGGTCGCGTGACTCGCGTCGCACCGTTCTGATCAGTCTCGGCAGCGGCTGTCACTCACAGCCGAGCAGAGTGAAGCTGCCTCCCCCTCCTCCTTTACGTCTACACAGTGCTGTGCATGCAGGAAGGGGAGGCGGCTTCACTCTGCTCGGCTGTGAGTGACAGCCGCTGCCGAGACTGATCAGAATGGCGCGACTTGACCACAGAGAGAAGAGGATTGTTGCGCCGGCCACCGGGTCCTAGATCACTGAGCCGACAGGTGTCACTCCACTCGGGTGCTGCTCGCACCTCCCCCCTGCAATGCCGCCCACTGCCAGTGCCTCGGGCTCTCTCTGTGTGGGCTGCGAACCCACGGCGCTGTCTCCTCTTCAGTTGCGGAGGGGGAGGACGCCGGCCTGACACCCCCCCCAATGTGTGGCACCCGGGGCGGCCCGCCCCCGCCCCCCACTTAGTTCGCCACTGGCTCCGCTGATGGACACAGATGTGAGGAAGGTACCTCTGATGGGGCACCTGATGTAAGGACAGACTCCGCTTGGGACACCTGATGGCATCTGGTGGCAGTCAACGTAGCTAGTGACGCGCTCATATATATATATTTAGGATTTAGCAGAATGACGACATTGAATTGAGAGGAAGCATCATTACAAAACAAGGACTACTAAACAGGCAGCATACATAATAAACCACAATGGGCTCCCCCTGTAGAAGATCAGTGGTCTTTGGCACCGAGATCTCAGCCCAGTGAGATATCACATTAGGATTGGTATCTCTTGGTAGAAATCATGACATTTGGGGGGTGAGTAGCTGTTAGGGAAGTTATGTGGGCTTTTTAAAGCACTTTACGGTACACTTGTTCTGGCACAAAAAAGCCAGGAGCTGAGAATGAACTCCCGGGGGGAGGGGTGTCTATGTATATATAGAAGTTATAAATGCACAATAAGAAAATATATTTTAATGTCTAAAGATTTGTATGTTTATAAAACAGAAAGAATTAAAACATTTTTTTCTCTCTCCAGGAGAATATGATCCATCATCTCCCAGTGTCACCACCCCCACCTTGGAGGGGGAGGACAACCCACTGGTTCCATCCACCAGTGACAGAGAGCCAACAACACCGGCTATGACTGTGGAAGACCAACCAAGTGCAGTCTCCCCATCTACCATTGAGGGTGAGCAAACTGCACTGGTGCTATCCACCAATGACAACGAGGCAACTCTGGCTATGACTGTGGAGGACCAACCAAGTGAAGTCTCCCCATCTACCATCGAGGGTGAGCAAACTGCACTGGTTCTATCCACCAATGACAACGAGGCAACTCTGGCTATGACTGTGGAGGACCAACCAAGGGCAGTCTCCCCATCTACCATTGAGGGTGAGCAAACTGCACTGGTTTCATCCACCAATGACAACGAGGCAACTCTGGCTATGACTGTGGAGGACCAACCAAGTGCAGTCTCCCCATCTACCATCGAGGGTGAGCAAACTGCACTGGTTCCATCCACCAGTGACAATGAGGCAACACTGGCTATGACTGTGGAGGACCAACCAAGTGCAGTCTCCCCATCTACCATCGAGGGTGAGCAAACTGCACTGGTTCTATCCACCAATGACAACGAGGCAACTCTGGCTATGACTGTGGAGGACCAACCAAGGGCAGTCTCCCCATCTACCATTGAGGGTAAGCAAACTGCACTGGTTTCAGCCAACAGTGACAATGAGGCAACTCTGGCTATAACTGTGGAGGACCAACCAAGTGCAGTCTCCCCATCTACCATTGAGGGTGAGCAAATTGCACTGGTTCCATCCACCAGTGAGATTAAACTGGATACAGTTAATGAGAACCAGCAAAATTCACTCACTCCTTCTAATGGTGAGGTTGAAAACAAATTTTGGGCTTCATTTGCCAACTTTATGAAGCAACAACAACCTCCAAAGTGCAAAATAAGTGAGTCATCACCTCTGGTCCCTTCATATCTTGGAGACAAAATGTCTGTGTGGAGTTCACTTTCATCCATCCCCACCATGAACAAGAAGACATCTGAACTGGTCCCATCCTGCAGTATCAGGAAACTATATGCTGAAACCTTCACCTTCCATGAGGAACTTGGAGAAGGGAGCTTTGGGAAAGTGGTGTTGGCCACCCATCCAGCCACTAACCAAAAGCTGGCGGTAAAGTTCATCTCAAAGAGAAAACTACTGAGATGTGGACCCTGGATGGCACTCACAGAAAGATGGATTCTGGAAGAAGGCAGAGAGTGCCCATACATCACCCATATTTATGGATCTTTCCAAACAAACGTAAGTCTTTTAATCTCCCAATTTCTTCTTCTCTTTCCTGTATTGCGCTCCACTATTGATCCAGACTCCCTACAATAGTTATGCAAATGGTGACTTTTTTTGGTAGTCAAAACTTACACATGGCAAAGCATCCCCCTGCCCCATGAGATGACAGTGTTCAGACCCGTCATCTAGTCCTTCAGGCACTAAGTGCTGAATTGGAGGAGGCAGAAGAAAGCTTAACTTGTGTCCCACATCAGGTTCTTCTGAGGGCTCTGGCTATTGATCAGGACAATGCAGTAAAGGTGAAAGAAGAAGTCTCTAGAGTGCTTCCTACAAGGCTGGAGCTTAGTGACATAAACTGTACAGAGTAGAGGCTTTCCTTCAAGAAACCACATACTGAGAGGCCGCCATTACTGACTTCAGACATTACTAGTTGCCTGGCTATCTCTGGCCTTAAAACTTTGAGTCACTGAGTCAGAACACGTCTACAACTGGCAAGGCAGGATAAATCAGGATTCCTGATCGACATACATCTTTCAGGATGGGAAGCCAAAATATAGAAGTCATTGGGCCACCATAACAACTTGACAAAACTAGTATTGTGGTAAAGGTCTTCCAGCAATGGCGGTCTAATATTCTTCTCTGTCTGGGTTTCCTGAGTTCCTCCCCAGGAAGCATTTAGTAAAGATGCCACACTGCACTCTCTGCTGGTGTGCGTGTCTTCATATATTCCTTCACAAAGTGAAAACTTCAATGTCTATAACGTAACCTGTTTTTCCTATTTTCACAGAACCATCTGGCCTTTGTTATGGAGTTTCTGTGCGGAGGAGATCTCTCCGACCTGATAAGAAATTCAGCTCCACTTCCTCTGGACACCTTAAGGTAAGTTTGTCAGGGTCACTTTGGAGTCGGGGGAGGCTGACCACTGAGAACAGGCAGTGACCTATCCAGGCCCCTCCAGCTGATCCCATCCATCTATACCCCTATGTACTATAGGGAGAACTCACTTTATCTTTACCATTAACTGGTGTGTGATGATTTTTGATGCTAATCCATGTATTTCTCTCTCCATCAGAAACCTAACAGCGGAAATTATTTGCGGCCTGCAATTCCTGCATGACAAAGAGATCGTTCACAGAGATCTCAAGCCAGAAAATATCCTGTTAGACAACGCTGGCCATGCCAGAGTTGCGGATTTTGGCTTGTCAGCGAAGGGAGTCACCCAGGCTAAGAGAAGTAACGAACATACAGGGACACCAATCTACATGGCTCCAGAAGTAAGTATGCTCCCGATATCAGATTTAATTAGAACATTTATCAAGATATACCCATTATTATGGTTGGATATGGAGAAGAGATAAAGGGGTGCTCCACTTCCACTAAATAGAGAATGTTTCCACTGGTGACCCGGTTGCTTTTAATGGGTTTCCAGGCTAGAACCATATCCCCAACAAAAGCTGGGAAGTTCTGAGTCATGGAGCAGTGTTGGGGCTTCTTTGTAGGGGACATTGAGGCCGAGGGTAGATGGATTCATCTGCCTGGCCCATTTCACACATATGAATGGGGTAAAACCTCCAGTAACTGCTCACCCACTGTTTCCCTTCTCCTCTTTAACATGGGGAGCGCTTGTGAAAATTGAGCTATTGGGGTCAGTATACCTTCATCCACCTACTTTAATTGGGGCAATTAAAGGGCACCTCTAGGCAAAGCCCCAGAGTGTTTAATCCCTTTCTATTTTATCCGACACGTAAAAAAAAAAAAGGGGTTTTGACTATACATCCTGTTTAAGCCCCACCTCCAATATTCGCAAGCTCCACTTCAGTTTGATGCCGTTTCACTGCAATTTTAGTCATGCATGAGCTTTATACATCACATATGTCGCTATGTTGTCATCTCTGTCCTCTGCTTGGTCTGACAATGTGCTCATCCCTCTTTCTCTTATGTTTCTACAGGTCTTGCAAAAAATGTATTATTTCAGTATGGTTGACTATTTCTCCCTTGGAGTCATAGTATACGAGATGGCGTTTGGGAAACATCCCTTCTACACCACGGAGGACTGGGAAGAAATAAAGACGAATATTCTTGAAATGGAGCCAGATTATGAGGAGGGTATGGACCCTGACCTCCATAACCTCTTAGTTAAGGTAAGTTACAGAGAGCCTTAAGCTCCTCTATTGCTCAGATATTGTTATTGGTCATGCAGCATCTCATTATATTTCATTCTTCATTACAGCTTCTGTGGAAAGACCAAGAGGAACGAAACCATCTAGTCAGTGACATCAGGAACAATCCGTTCTTCAAGACCATCGACTGGGCAGAGTTAGAGCGAAAAAAAGCAATGCCACCTAAATCCGAACCAGTAAGTATACAGATAATAGAGTCCAAAGACATTGGACGGGGAGGGGAGATTTTCAGCAGCAGGCTCCTCACCATCTAAGACATTTGTTTTAAACAGACTTTTCAGACCTGTCTATGAATTCGTGATCACTATATAATCATACAGTAGGGTCTGAATGATTTCTGTTCATTATTGGAGTTAATTATTGTGTATGTTATCTGACCACTAGAGGGAGCTAGGGTGGAAGGAGCCTACTTGGTGAAATCTGCTGCACTTTGGGTGTGGGGTTTGTTACCACTCTCTGTATCAATTAGAAGCAGTAATGAATGTCTTTTTCTCTGTCTAGATTTGTGAGGAACCATCAAATAACAGCATGCCCTTGAATGAGTATATCAACTACCTGGCCTGGGAGGCTCCAATATCACGATATGAGCAGGAGTATTTCACAGGCTTTTCATACATGAGCGACAGTCTGAAGATGTCACCAATGGACTTATTTTCACATCCACCATTATCGCCAGAGAAGAAGCCTAATTTTGCTGACTGTAGTGATGACAGTGAGTGTCAGAAGGAGGAACCAATGGACAGGTCTCCAATATTACCACTGAACATCCATGGACCAGTATCAAATCCAATGGAGAACCATTATAAGGCGGCTCTTCAACAATTGGCAGAGCAAATGGTCTTTCTTCAGCCATCACCAGCAGTCAGACAGGAGAATCTCTTCACACCCTGGCCAATGGATTATGAGGAGGCTCATATGAACCTAAAAGAGCCAGGGGAGCAGAATGATATCGATGACTTTGGCTACCAGATTCAGCAGCCACCACAGGAATTCTTCCCAGCGGCATACTGCCAGGAGAATGTGTTTACACCGTTGCCGATGTACCATGAAGAGGCTCATAACAATGTCATAGAGCCAGGGGAGCAGAATTATATTGATGACTTTGGCTACCAGATTCAGCAGCCACCACAGGACTTCTTCCCAGCGGCATACTGCCAGGAGAATGTGTTTACACCATGGCCGATGCACCATGAAGAGGCTCATAACAATGTCATAGAGCCAGGGGAGCAGAATTACATCGATGACTTTGGCTACCAGATTCAGCAGCCACCACAGGACTTCTTCCCAGCAGCATACTGCCAGGAGAATGTGTTTACACCGTGGCCGATGTACCATGAAGAGGCTCATAACAATGTCTTAGAGCCAGGGGAGCAGAATTACATTGATGGCTTTGGCTACCAGATTCAGCAGCCACCACAGGACTTCTTCCCAGCGGCATACTGCCAGGAGAATGTGTTTACACCGTGGCCGATGTACCATGAAGAGGCTCATAACAATGTCATAGAGCCAGGGGAGCAGAATTACATAGATGACTTTGGCTACCAGATTCAGCAGCCACCACAGGACTTCTTCCCAGCAGCATACTGCCAGGAGAATGTGTTTACACCGTGGCCGATGTACCATGAAGAGGCTCATAACAATGTCATAGAGCCAGGGGAGCAGAATTACATCGATGACTTTGGCTACCAGATTCAGCAGCCACCACAGGACTTCTTCCCAGCAGCATACTGCCAGGAGAATGTGTTTACACCGTGGCCGATGTACCATGAAGAGGCTCATAACAATGTCATAGAGCCAGGGGAGCAGAAGTACATCAATGACTTTGGGTACCAGATTCAGCAGCCACCACAGAACTTCTTCCCAACGGCATACTGCCAGGAGAATGTGTTTACACCGTGGCCGATGTACCATGAAGAGGCTCATACCAATGTCATAGAGCCAGGGGAGCAGAATTACATCGATGACTTTGGCTACCAGATTCAGCAGCCACCGCAGGACTTCTTCCCAGCAGCATACTGCCAGGAGAATGTGTTTACACCGTGGCCGATGTACCATGAAGAGGCTCATAACAATGTCATAGAGCAAGGGGAGCAGAATTACATTGATGACTTTGGCTACCAGATTCAGCAGCCACCACAGGTCTTCTTCCCAGCAGCATACTGCCAGGAGAATGTGTTTACACCGTGGCCGATGTACCATGAAGAGGCTCATAACAATGTCATAGAGCCAGGGGAGCAGAATTACATCAATGACTTTGGGTACCAGATTCAGCAGCCACCACAGAACTTCTTCCCAACGGCATACTGCCAGGAGAATGTGTTTACACCGTGGCCGATGTACCATGAAGAGGCTCATAACAATGTCATAGAGCCAGGGGCAGAGGCGGCTCTAGGCTTTGTGAGGCCTTAGGCAAAATTTAGACACGAGGCCCCACTCACGCCCATAATGGATAAAAAAAAATTCAAAGAGAGGGGGAGGAAGAGGGAGGGAGGGGGAGAGGAAGAGAGAGAGAGGGGGAGGGGAAGAGAGAGAGAGGGGGAGGGGAAGAGAGGGAGGAGAGAGAGAAGGGGGAAGGGAGAGAGAGAAGGGGGAAGGGAGAGAGGGGGGGAAGGGAGAGAGAGGGGGGAAGGGAGAGAGAGAAGGGGGAAGGAAGAGAGAGAGAGGGGGGAAGGGAGAGAGGGGGGAGGGGGGAAGGCGGGAGAGAGGGGGGAGGAAGAGAGAGAGAGGGGGAGCGGGAGAGAGAGAGGGGAGGAAGAGAGAGAGAGGGGGAGTGGGAGAGAGAGAGGGGAGAGAGGGGGAGAGAGGGGAGAGAGGGGGGGAGGGGGGAGGGGGAGAGAGGGGGGAGGGAGGAAGGTGGAGAGAGAGATCTCTAGCCCCGTTCCTGTCTGCAGCCCCTCCTGTGTACCATGTCCCAGTCTGCAGTGCCTGTCTATGGGAAGCTGTGTGTGATGCTCGGTACTTTACCTTCCATGCCAGCAGGGTGTTCATGACGGCCAGCAGCAGGCAGGGTCCATTCTCAGTCTGGGTGGGGACAGTGTCCTGCTCCTTCCAGAGGATCTGGTTGCTGTGAGATGGAGTGTGCGTTTTCTTATATTCGGTGTGCGTTTAATATATTCGGTGTGCGTTTATTATATTTGTTTTTCTTATATTCGGGCAGCACAGTGGTGTAGTGGGTAGCACTTTCGCCTAGCAGTAAAAAGCGTCACTGGTTCAAATCCCAACCATGACACTACCTGCTCAGAGTTTGCATGTTCTCCCTGTGCCTGCGTGGGTTTCCTCCGGGTACTCCGGTTTCCTCCCACACTCCAAAGACATGCTGGTAGGTTAATTGGCTTCTGTCCAAGAAATTGGTGATATCCTTGAAATCCTTGATGGTAGGGACTGATGTGAGTGTGTACTCACTCAGGATGGACTGGTGTCTTTATTCAACCTTACTAACTATGTAACTATGAGAGCCCATCACCAGAAACACTGATCCCTGAAAGCTGTGAAGTGAATATACCAAGCACACCAGAAGAAATGTTTGACCAAAGCAAACCTGTGCAGGAGTCAGAACAAGAGGTGGAACTCATATCGCCTAACTCAAGTTCCCCACCAGATCTGGTGCATGCAATTGCCAAGATGGCTGCCTCAACTGCTAACTGCTTTGTGTCTCCAGGGAGAAATCTGCTGTGTAAATTGGAATAAAATGTAAACCAAAAGTAATGCGTTTGTGTATGGATTTTGTTAAGCACTTTTGAATAATATATATTTTTTGTAAAATGATAGGATTATTTTGTATTCTCATTTACAGCCAGGAGGTGGAGCACTCAGCTCCTTTTCAAGTATTTTCTAGGCTATCCTAAGCAACTTGGCTGAAAAAAAGCCTGCTGTTTACTATATAGCTCAATAGCTCTCTCTGACCCTCCCTGTAACCACAATACCATCCCTCCCTATATCCCCAAGAATAACCGCCCCTGTAACTCCAATACTATCCCTCCCTATATCCCCAATACTATCCCTCCCTATATCCCCAAGAATAACTCTCCCATTAACCCCAATACTATACCTTCCTATATCCCCAAGAACATCCTTCACTGTAACCCCAGTAATAACCCTCCCTGTAACCCCAATACTAACCCTCCCTATTTCCCCTATAATAACCCTCCCTGTAACCCGAACACTAACCCTCCCTATATCCCCAAGAATAACCCTCCCTGTAACCCCAATACTATCCCTCCTTATATCCCCAACAATAACCCCCCCGTAACCCCAAAACGAACCCTCCCTATATCCCCAAGAATAACCTTCCCTGTAACCCTAATACAAACCCTCCCTATACCCCTAAGAATAACTCTCCCTGTAACCCCAATACTAACCCTCCCTATATCCTCAAGAATAACCCTCCTTGTAAACCCAATTCTAACCCTCCCTATATCCACAAGAATACCCCCCCTGTATCCCCAATACTAACCCTCCCTATATCCCCAAGAATAACCCTCCCTGTAACCCCAATACTATCCCTTCCTATATCCCCAAGAATAACCCTCCCTGTAACCCCAATACTAATCCCCCCTATAGCCCCAAGAGTAACCCTCCCTGTAACTGAACCCAGTAAATCTAGTGAGAAGGGGGGGTTGAGCCCCGAGTTCGCCTTTAAAAAGCTGGTCTGTAATGTCGGCATCTATAATGCCTCAGGAGCCCTAAAACACACCAATGGTCACATCATGAAGTGGAAGTTCTCCATGCTTGAAAAGAACTGTTTGGCGGCTCAAACTGTCTCATCTCTATATGGAGGATCCCATCCCAGCACAGTGTTCTCTTCTGCCTCTGGCTCCCCAGGTATAAAATACACAATCTACTTCATCTTGTCTTCCTAGATAGTCCTGTTCCTCTCTCTCCACCTCTGTCCAATCACACATACATTATATTACCAAAAGTATTGGGACACACAAACTTTCCAACCGGGCCATAGCTGAATGATGGCTACAGTGTGGTTGGATAATTCTGGGAGGTGCACAATGATGTCCCCCCAGAATCACGATCCCCACACACACCCTGGGGCGCACACACAGGAGTGTCCATGCTCGCCGTGTACTCGGGGCCCAGCGTATCACAAATCGGGGTAAAGGGCTGCTGGGATTGGCCCTTTACCCCGATCCATGACGCTACGGGTCCCTAGTACCCGCCCCTTTGCCATGTGATCACTCCGTCCAGCAGATCCAGAGCGATCACTGTCCATGAACCGGCGTCCTGTCCGGTTCTCTCCTCTCCTCACACTGATCGTGTGAGCAGAGGAGGGAGAAGCTGCAACTTGAGGCTGCTTGCTTTTTTTGCATGTATTCCAAGTGCCCATCTGTGCTCCAGCAGTGCAACATCAGAGCCCATCAGTGCCATATCAGTAACCAGCTGTGCCACATCAGTACCCAGCCATGCCACATTTGTGCCCAGCCGTGCGCTACAGTGCCCCAGCAGTGCAGATCTGTGCCTCAGCAGTGCCACACCTGTGCCAAAGCAGTGCCATATCAGTACCCAGCCATGCCACATTTGTGCCAGGCAATGCTCTACAGTGCACATCTGTACCCATCAGTGCACATATGTGCCCCAGCAGTGTCACACCAGTACCCAACAGTGCCCCAACTGTGCCCAGCACTGCCCCAGCAGTGTCCCATCTGTACCCAGCAGTGCCCTACAGTGCTACATTAGTGCCACATCTGTGCTCTATAGTGCCTCATCAGTGTTAATACAGTGCCCATCAGTAAGTGGACCCTCATCAGCACCCATCAGTGTAGTAAAAATGTGTAAAAAAATGTGTTTTCATTTTCTTTCCACAATTTTTCCGAAAAATTGTGGGGAAAAAAATGACATGTTCAAAAGACTCATTATGCCTCATAGAATATAAGTTGGTGTTTCTTTCCAAAATGGGGTCATTTTGTGGGCGTTTCCATTGTCCTGATGCTCCAGGGCCTTCAAACGTGTGATAGTGTCAGGAAAGGGTCCGTCCGCTGGTAAGATCCATCATTTGGCATGCAGTACTGAGGTCCACCAGCAGGTGTCTCCTGGCAGTTTGTAACTGTCAGGAGAGACTTTCCCTGCTGGTGTTATGTCACCATTGGGCCACAGTACTAGCGTCCACCAGCGGATGGATCCTGGCAGTAGGGAGCAGGCAACACTTTCTTCACTCAAGTGTTACTGGAAGACAATTAATGCAGTCTTATAAATACCCGGCAAGCCCACACATGCTTGTCTTGGTATCTTT
This sequence comes from Lithobates pipiens, assembly GCF_037356315.1. NCBI lineage: Eukaryota > Metazoa > Chordata > Amphibia > Anura > Ranidae > Lithobates > Lithobates pipiens. The sequence continues at coordinate 41,399,780 of NW_027507758.1, forward strand.
CTCCCTGGAGCCTGACCCCATCCTGGACCTGGCCCTCCTGTTTGCCTTGGATCCCTGCTGTACAGCCCATCCATCCATCTATCTATCTGTCCTCGCCCTGTGCTGTTGGTTCCCCATCTGCTGACCCCCCTGTGTATTACCTCGGCCTGGCTTTTGTTACAATTCTGGTATTCCCCACTATTTGTATATATCATTGTTGTTTGTGGTTTTGGGTTGGTTGTGCACTATTATATTCACTTACTTTTCACCTATGTAAATAAACACCATTATTTTTCACTTACATGTGTTTCTGGTTTCCTCTGTGCAGTTCACACAGTCTGGTCTACTAATTCTCTGATAGTATACCAAGGCCATCCCTGACCAGAAGTGGCTACACAGAGGAACCATCTTGGTTCAGGTTGCTTTGCTGAAATGAATTTAGAGGTGATTCGTTATTATGCTTTGCTGGTGTCTGAGAGTAGTGACTATCTCCGCCGGACACTGAAAGATTCGTTTAGCTCACTCCTGGGTTGATCAGGGCTGTATGCTGTTTGGGGATGTTCAGCCATTAATTCAAATCTGCGCAGAGCTGGCCCTCAGGGCTGTCTTTAATATTGATTGGACCCTGGGCAAAACTTTTCTTGGGGGGGGCCCCCCATGCAGTTTTGCTCTCCACCTGCTCTGAGACATACAATAAATAGCAGTTAGACTCAATCAGTTTACTGAATCAGATCAGGCAGCTATAGCGATTGGTTGCCAGAGGTTACAGTGTATCATTACCACTCACTGACTGGTTGCTAGAGGTTACAGCACATGATTTCTGCTTGTTTATTGGTTGCTAGAGATAACTGTGGATATGACCTCAGAGGGGCATGATATACATATCAATGCTGTCGGCTGCCCCTATTTACATATGAATGCTGGTAATTTACATGTAAACACAGGGTCTGCAGATGAGTCATCTTTACAAACAATAGGGCAGAGCTGGGCAGCATTAGTAGCAACACTTCACACTGAGATATTGGGACACAGCACAGGACTAAAACCCTCAAAGGACGAGGGAATTTAAACCAGGATATTTGTCAAGTATGAGGCAGCTGCTTTGGGCCCCACAACAATGACAGGGCCCAGGTGCCCCTTTTGCCCTGCCTTAAAAAACGGCCCTGCTGGCCCTGCATCCCAGGGGGGCCATGATGATTTTTCTCCCCCTTTCAGTATTAATCAGGTCACATCACTGGTATGGCTTCTGGAAGATGATTCCCCTTACTTTTTTGAGCATTACACAGCCTGTTCCCAACAGATAATAGAATGTGTTGATTCTGTACAATTCCTTGTCAGACAGGCAGTATGTAACCCACAGTTTGTACAACTACTACTTTTAGCATGGTCTGGTATTTTGCAATCAGCCACAGCCAGCCCACAACAAACCATCTCTGCTACCAAAGACCTGCCTGCCCAAGAGCCTCTTCCACCATCACCTATGGCAACCTCAGTTTCAGCCCAATATACTCTACTCCCCACCAAATATCAATACTCTGTTTCTTCCTGTTGCACATACCCTGCCTTTAATCCAACTGCCTCTTTCCCGTTGCCTACTATCCCTCAAGAACTTCCCCTAGCTACTGTTACCTCTTCCTTGCCATATTCCAGCCCTTCTCTCCAGTCTGCTTCATCCCCCTACCTATAGATCTGCAGCTACCTACAGGTCTTCAGTAGCTAAATCTAAAGAGACGGAAGTTCTTTCCTACCCATTTGATCCTGCCAGTAACGCAACCTGCCTCCACACCAACCAACCTGCTCCAGTCTGCCTGCATGCCAGCTGAACCTGATCACCCACCCGATTCTGCCAAACATCTGCCTGCTATCCAGCCAGTGTCTCCGCCTGAACTTCCTATGCTCCAGTCTGATGTGCCTGACGTCCCAGTGCCCGCTGTCCAGCCTGACATCCCAGTGCCCGCTGTCCAGCCTGATGTCCTGCTCCCGTCCTTCCAGTCTGATGCCTTCCAATCTGATGCACCTGACGTGTCACTGCCTGCCTTCCAGCCTGACGTGCCGCTGCCTGCCTTCCGGTCTGATGCGCCAGTTTCCCGGTCCGATGTGTGCCTGTGCCCGCTGCCCAGGCTGATGTGCCTGTTGCCCTGTTCAAGGTGACTGCTGCCCAGTCCAACAACCCGGACCCTGCCGATGACCTGGAGCCCTCTGTCTACCTAGATGCCCTGCCTGAAGAGCCTGTTGCACAGCCTGATATACCCCCCCATCCAGTGTTCTGTTTGACGCCATAGACTATGGACAATTTCAGCCAATTGGAGCGTCCAGAGGCCGCTCCTTTGAGGGGGGTACTGTCAGGAAAGGGTCTGTCCGCTGGTAAGATCCATCATTTAGCATGCAGTACTGAGGTCCACCAGCAGGTGTCTCCTGGCAGTTTGTAACTGTCAGGAGAGACTTTCCCTGCTGGTGTTATGTCACCATTGGGCCGCAGTACTAGCGTCCACCAGCGGATGGATCCTGGCAGTAAGGAGCAGGCAACACTTCCTGCACTCAGGTGTTACTTGAGGACAAATAATGCAGTCTTATAAATACCCAGCAAGCCCACACATGCTTGCCTTGATATCTTTCTCCCTGGATTCTGACCTTGAGCCTGTATCTGACCCCATCCTGGACCTGTCCCTCCTGTTTGCCTTGGATCCCTGCTCTACAGCCCATCATCCATCTTTCCTCGCCCTGTCCCATTGGTTCCCCATCATTACCCATCTGCTGACCCCCCTGTGTATGACCTCGGCCTGGCTTTTGTTACAATTCTGGTATTCCCCAATATTTGTATATATCATTGTTTGTGGTTTTTGGGTTGGTTGTGCACTATTATATTCACTTACTTTTCACTTGTGTAAATAAACACCATTATTTTTCACTTGCATGTGTTTCTGGTTTCCTCTGTGGAGTCCACACAGTCTGGTCTACTAATTCTCTGACAGATAGGTTGTCAGGAAATTGGGTGTGTAATTTATGTCCCTAGAACATCTGAAGGTGCTCCCTGTATGTTGGGCCTCTGTATGTGGCCAGGATTAGGGATGAGCTTCGAGTCGAACTCGTGTTCGACACGAACATTGCCTGTTCGGAACGGCAAACAATTTGGGGTGTTCACAGCAAATTCAAAAAGCCATGGAACACCCTGTAAAAGTCTACGGGAGAAATCTAAAGTGCTAATTTTAAAGGCTTATATGCAAGTTATTGTCATAAAAAGGGTTTGGAGCCCTGGGTCCTGCCCCAGGGGACATGTATCAATGCAAACTTTTAAAAACTGCAGTTTTTTTGGGAGCAGTGATTTTAATAATGCTTAAAGTGAAACAATAAAAGTGTAATATTCTTTTAAATTTCATACGGGGGTGTCTATAGTATGCCTGTAAAGGGGCGCATGTTTCCCGTGATTAGAACTGTCCCTGCACAAAGTGTCATTTCTGCAGGAAAAAAAAGTCATTTAAAAGCACTTGTGGCTATAATGAATTGTCGGCTCCCCGTAATACATAGAACAGTCATTGATTTAAAAACAAAAACAAACAAACGTGGGGTCCCCCCCCCCAATTCAATTACCAGACCTTCAGGTCTGGTATGGCTATTAAGGGGAACTCCACGCCAAATAAAAAAAAAAATGGCGTGGAGTCCCCCCCTGCTGTGGAACAGAGATGACAGTTGCTCTTTAAATATTATGATTTAAAAGCGAGTTGCTTTAAATAAAATACACCCTGCGGTTAGGTGTGCTGAAATGCAAGGAAGATGTTGATAAGTGGGGGAGAGCAGAGTGAAAGACAGAAAAAGTCAGTGTGCTGGATGGGAATGGTGCGGTTACCTGTACAGTTAGGCCGAGAACACACGGATCAAAATTCAGTGGGTTCAACAGCTATGTATGTAGCTTCCCCTGTTGGACACAAGCTAATCATTAGATTGGCTTCTGCTGCCTATTTCCTGATATCAGCATACAATGTGGATGTAGAAAACTTGATTTTTTTTTTCATTCAGGTTGCTGGCTGAAGGAATAAAAAAAACTCATAGTTGCCAACTGTCCCGAATTTCCCGGGACATTCCCGGGATTAGGACATTTGTCCCGGGAAATTGAATTTCCCGTTTTTTTGCCGCGGCCGGCGGAGACAATGTCTTCCGCCGGCCGCCATTTTTAAAAAGACCAGAAGCTGGTCTTCAATAGAGAACCTGTGGCGCCGCCCACCCCCCGCTGCCAGGGTGTGTGAAGAGCAGTGAGCGGCGCCACAGTTCAAAGTCAGGCCAGGAGATGTAATGTCCTGTCGGGGGAGTCCGTGCAGTGAGTATGTGGGGGCCAGTCTGTGGATGTGGGGGCCGGTCAGTCTGGATGTCAGAGGGGCACCAGATGTAAGGAGGGGCTCCGCTGATGGACACAGATGTGAGGAAGGTACCTCTGATGGGGCACCTGATGTAAGGACAGACTCCGCTTGGGACACCTGATGGCAGGCAACGTGGCTAGTGCCGCGCTAATGGCTCCCACTGATTCTGCATTATGGTGAGTTGAATGATTTCATTTCATATTACAATGTAATAATAGAAATAATGCGCTTCAATCATCCTGACACCATAACAATCATGGCGCCGGGATGATTGAAGCGCTAACACCAGGTATTTGGAGTATCTTTATCTGCTGATTGTCAAACTCTGGCAAACACATATTGCTATTGTGGTACAGGATCGGGGGGGGGGGGGGGGCTGCTGTCTCCCTTTTCTCTCCCCTGGAATCTCAGACTCTAACCACACCCCTTTGAGCCACGCCCACATGTAAGCAATGCCCATATTTTGCTGCCGCTTTTTTTGCCTTTTTATATGCCACACCTATAACCGCATGCCCCGCCCCCTAATTATAATACAACTCTGCCTACTGCCAAAAAAGTGTCCCGATATTATTATTATTTTTTTTTTTTTTACAATGTTGGCAACTATGCCAGGAGGACCCCACTGCTGACAGAGACATAGAAAAGCAAGACTACAGTTTGCCAAAATGTACTTGAGTAAGCCAAAATCCTTCTGGGAAAACATCTTGTGAACAGATGAGACCAAGATGGAGCTCTTTGGTAAAGCACATCATTCTACTGTTTACCAAAAAACGGAATGAGGCCTACAAAGAAAACAGTACTTACAGTGAAATATGGTGGAGGTTCAATGATATTTTGGGTTTGTTTTGCTGCCTCTAGCACTGGGTGCCTTGAATGTGTGCAAGGCATCATGAAATCTGAGGACTACCAAAGGATTTTGGGTCGCACTGTAGAGCCCAGTGTCAGAAATCTGGGTTTGTGTCCGAGATCTTGGGTCTTCCAGCAGGACAATGACCCCAAACATACGTCAAAAAGCACCCGGAAATGGATGGCAACAAAGCGCTGGAGAGTTCTATGGTAGCCAGCAATGAGTCCAGATCTAAATCCCATTGAACACCTGTGGAGAGATCTTAAAATTGCTGTTGGGGAAAAGGCTCCAGTCCAATAAGAGAGACCCGGAGCAGTTTGCAAAGGAAGAGTAGTCCAAAATTCTGGGTGAGAGGTGTAAGAAGCTTATTGATAGTTATAGGAAGCGACCGATTTTTAGTTATTTTTTCCAAAGGTTGTGCAACCAAATATTAAGTTAAGGGTGCCAAGAATTTTGACCAGCCCTTTTTTGGAGTTTTGTGTGACATTATGTCCAATTTGCTTTTTTTCCTTCCTTTTTTTTTTTTGTTTTGTTCCAATACACACAAAGGGAATAAACATGTGTATAGCAAAACATGTGTTACTGCAATACTTTTCTGTGAGAAATACTTGATTTTCTTGAAAAATTTCTGGGGTGGGTGCCAACAATTTCTGCCATGACTGTGTATGTATGTGTGTTTTATATATATATATATATATATATATATATATATATACACACACATGTGATCTGACTGGGGGGGGGGGTGGGGTGCTGGATACTCATCCTCCCCCACCAATCGTCAGGCAGGGAGACAGAACTGCAATTTGCATATATAAACAAGGCAGATTGCAGTCCTAACAAGGAGGGGAGGGATGGAGTTTGCGTCCCTGCAAAGCAGGGGATAAAATCCACTACCTCCCCTATTAAAAGTTCCTCACACAGTACACCTAAACACTAGCTAGGCACACAATTAACCCTTTGATGTTAATCCCTTCCTAGCCAGTGTCATTAGTACAGTGACAGTGCATATTTTTAGCACTGTATTAGGGTCACTGATTCCCTAAAAGCGTCAGTTAGTTTCCCAACTGTTTGCTGAAATATCCTAGTCCCACTATAAGTCACTGACTGCCACCATTACTAGAATATTAATAAATTATATACACACACACACACGTGTGTGTATATATAAATATATATATGTATGTATACATACACATATATATAATGCATGATCTGGCACGCAGTTGCCGCCCTGTAGCAGTAAAACTGCTAATAGGGTGTTTCAGAAGCGTTTACCAGGCTGGCTAAGTTCACATGTATGTGTGTCAGGAATGTGTGCAAAATTGATTGCTTTTCTGACATGCATAGAAACCCACTGCCATTAACAGATGCACAGCAGCACTATTGTTAATGGCATCCCCACACATCTGCAAATGCACATGCCAAGCCGCATGGTGCTGCAGTCAGAGACCTCTTTTCCACATTTCTCAAATGTAGGGCAGCCCATTGAAAAGAATGGGATGCCCTACACACAAGCCTCGGGAATGTGCAAAACAGGGAAACACGTCCATGTTTTGCACATTCCCAAGGGTTGTTTGTAGGGCATGGTTACACCTGTATGTGTGAACCAGTTACTAGATGCCTGCATTAGTCTTTTTTTTTTTTTTTGTTTAAGTAGAATTAAAGGCAAAAAAAATCTTTTTTCATTTTGAATGAAATAAGGGAGGGTTATAACCCCTCTGGTGCATCTTTGCCGACCGGAATAATGGGGGTTATAACCCCCCTGGTGTGTCTTTGCCGACTCCTCCAAGCTGTAAGCCCATAGGGTTCATGGATAGGGATGGCCGAACAGTTCGCCCAGCGGTCGTTTTGCGGCGAATTTCGGCTGTTCGCGGTCCGCCATTTCGGCGGACTATTGGCGCCGTTCGCCCAGCGGACTTCCGTGTTTTTACTGTGTAAAGGAACTTTGACCTGATGACACATCCATCATGGGGTACAGGACAGCCAATTGAGACATGACAGCACATGGACACTTGGACATTCCCCCTAACTTATAAATGCACCCGATCCGGCGGCCATTTTACATTCTTTCTTCTGTCACTATAGGGAAAGGTTGCTGTTTGGAGCAGGGAGAGATAAACCGCTAGCTATTTGGTACACAAAAGTTCTTTTCAGGACTGGTATAGGTGTTAGGTGTATATAGGTTTGCTGTGCTACTGATTGTTGCAGCAGCCTGATGCCACGCTTCTGATGTCAGTGCTCTCTATCACGGTGCTGCTGTCAGTGCTGTATATCACGGTGCGGGTGTGAGTGCTTAATGTCACGCTGCTGATGTCAGTGCTCTCTATCACGGTGCTGCTGTCGGTGCTGTATATCACGGTGCTGGTGTGAGTGCTTAATGTCATGCTGCTGATGTCAGTGCTCTCTATCACGGTGCTGCTGTCAGTGCTGTATATCACGGTGCTGATGTCAGTGCTGTATGTCACGCTTCTGATGTCAGTGCTCTCTATCACGGTGCTGCTGTCAGTGCTGTATATCACGGTGCGGGTGTGAGTGCTTAATGTCACGCTGCTGATGTCAGTGCTCTCTATCACGGTGCTGCTGTCAGTGCTGTATATCATGGTGCTGATATCAGTGCTGTATGTCACGCTTCTGATGTCAGTGCTCTCTATCACGGTGCTGCTGTCAGTGCTGTATATCACGGTGCGGGTGTGAGTGCTTAATGTCACGCTGCTGATGTCAGTGCTCTCTATCACGGTGCTGCTGTCGGTGCTGTATATCACGGTGCTGGTGTGAGTGCTTAATGTCATGCTGCTGATGTCAGTGCTCTCTATCACGGTGCTGCTGTCAGTGCTGTATATCACGGTGCTGATGTCAGTGCTGTATGTCACGCTTCTGATGTCAGTGCTCTCTATCACGGTGCTGCTGTCAGTGCTGTATATCACGGTGCGGGTGTGAGTGCTTAATGTCACGCTGCTGATGTCAGTGCTCTCTATCACAGTGCTGCTGTCGGTGCTGTATATCACGGTGCTGGTGTGAGTGCTTAATGTCACGCTGCTGATGTCAGTGCTCTCTATCACGGTGCTGCTGTCAGTGCTATATATCACGGTGCTGATGTCAGTGCTGTATGTCACGCTTCTGATGTCAGTGCTCTCTATCACGGTGCTGCTGTCAGTGCTGTATATCACGGTGCTGATGTCAGTGCTGTATGTCACGCTTCTGATGACAGTGCTCTCTATGACGGTGCTGCTGTCAGTGCTGTATATCATGGTGCTGGTGTGAGTGATTTATGTCACGCTGCTGATGTCAGTGCTCTCTATCACGGTGCTGTTGTCAGATGACTCTATCACGGTGCAGGTGTCATTGCTGTATGTCACGCTGCTGATGTCAGTGCTCTCTATCACGGTGCTGTTGTCAGATGACTCTATCACGGTGTAGGTGTCATTGCTGTATGTCACGCTGCTGGTGATCATCTCCTGCACCCTCTTCTTTGCCTACCCTGGTCCCTGACCTTCCCTCTCCTCCATTGCCTTCATGCGCTCCACAGTCCTGAATTGTCAGAACAATTTCCCATATAAAAAAAGAATGCTTGTAGTTGTCGATCCCAGATTCCCCTCATACATGTGTTATGTCATTGGCCATGTGGTGGGACTATGTTTGCACAGCTAATAATTATTTTGTGGCTGCATATTTGACCTATAGGTTTGCGAAGTTCGCCTCCCATTGAAGTCAATGGGGCCCTCCACGAACGTTCCGTTTCGCGAACTATCGGCCGCGTTCGCGGTCCGCGTTCGCGAAGCGTCCCGTCGGAAGTTCGTCCATCACTATTCATGGACTACGCCAGACAGTGTGGGCATGGTCACTCACCTTGCATGCAGGGGGACCTTTCTGCACAGAGCGCACTCACTCATCAATGCCTGGGACCAATCTAATATTGAGACAGTTTCCCAACATAGAGATGAGCTTTCACTGTGTACAGTAATAAAGTGCAGAGTTCCTCTGAAAAGTAATTTGTCACATGACATTCCACACTGTAACATGCCTACTCCACCAGTACAGCATACTTCTGTTACCTCACTCACAGTTACAGAATGGGGTCCCGCCATATACCTAGTGTTGGCCTTATGTGTGCACTTAACTGGAGCTGGAGCAAAACCCTCTCTGTAAAGTACCAGAGATTACATCTTTATGGCTTGTCTCTGTCTTCTTCCCCTGCAGGCTCCCTCTGTGTGAGCAGAGCCCTTCCCCCTTTTAAAAAGGGCACATGGAGAGAGGCAAAGCCCAGAAAGAGTGGGAACTGTAGAATTCGTATTAACCTTCCCTAACCTGGGCAGACTAGCTAGTTTACTAACATGGTACATTCCCTTTGCTGGCAGCTGCCTACAGCCTGCCTGTACATTTAGGAGATTTTTCTTCACTTCCTGCTCCATAGCCAAAACAGGAAGTGAGAGAAAATCCCTGCAAATCAAGGAAATCTCTTGAGGACCCCCAGGTCACCAGAACTAGTGTCCCTATTGGAAGATTTCCCCTCTATTACTGTTCTGGGGATAACCCAAAATTTGGGATTTTCTTTCTATTTCAATGACAATGGTAAACAGGACAAATAAAGAGGGTGAATCCCCCTAACAGAGGCACAAATAGCAATAAAAGCTGACGAGGTTGTAATCCCTCTGCACTCTATCCAAAACTTAAAAAAAAGTTTTGCCCTTAGTTATACTTTAAGCCTTTTTTTCTGGAGAAGTGTGGAGGATTGTTGAAGGTGTAGTTTCTACATACCGGACAGGCTTTAGATTTTAAGAGGAAAGGACTTCAGCTTCCAGCAGCACAGTGGTGGAGAGGAGGGGAAGTGTTGTAGCTTTCTTGGGCTGAGGAGTAGAAGGAAGAGGGGACGTTTTGCGGAGAGACTGAGGCTGGAAGTGGACTGCTGCAACTGAGTGAAAGAGGGACACAGTGGCAGCCATATTGGAGCATGGGAGGACACCCTGAATGCTGAGGACACTGGCCAGGGTACACTTTATTAGTGAGCAGAAGGAGATCCCCCGCTGGCACAGAGTAATAAGAGGCCGTTGGTCAACCCTGCATTACACCTTGATAAAAGAGGAATTGTCTGCAAATAATGCAATGGCAGTGCCTGTATCAGTTCTTAAAAGAAAATGACCTTGAGTGCACCACTATAATGGCTGTTGTTTATTTTCCGGTAAGTCAATCCAGAATTGATATCTTAAAGTGTGTGTGTGTGTGTGTATATATATATATATATATAGCAGCCTTAACCTTTTGGGCTTACCGGTTACCTCCGCTTGGCTTGTTCTTCTACGTCTAGGGGCTCCCAGGGTTGATACCCAACAACTTTGGACGCTGACACCAATAAAGTCCTTTTGAAAGGTTTTTATTTGCAGGGCTAACGGCCAACAATACAGTCTCGTATGGGAACAGAGGGCAAGGGTGAAGAAACTCAGGCACCTTGAACTGCTAGTATAACAAAGTATCTATTACCACCCAGAGAGTAGCCACTCGCAGCTAGGCACTTCAGGGCTGAACAAATCTCTAGCCAGAGATTATGACAATCAGCACGTTGGTTCAGAACTAAAGAAATCTCTAACCTTGAAGAAGTTGTATCTGAAAGCGAACAAGAACCTTTTTCCTCAGTACCTGGAACGTTCTCTTTCTCCTTGACAGTATCCCCAAAGCATCCTCCCAATGTTGAGGGCATGTGGCCTGGTACGGTTCAGGAGAGGGCGCTCTCTCGCCCCCCCCCCCTCTTTTCCTGCGGCCTGCCAGGTTGCGTGCTCGGATAAAGGGTCTGGTATGGATTTTTAGGGGGAACTCCACGCCATTTTGTTTTTTTTAAATTGGCATGGAGTTCCCCTTAAAATCCATACCACAGGTCTGATATGGGTATTTGGTGGGAACCCCACGTCATTTTTTTTTTTTTTTATCAATGACTGTTCTCTGTATTACGGGGAGCTGACAATTCATTATAGCCGCAAGTGATTTTAAATGACTTTTTTTCCTGCAGAAATGACACTTTGTGCAGGGACAGTTCTAAGCACGGGAAACATGCGCCCCTTTACAGGCATACTATACACACCCCCCAGGTACGAAATTTAAAGGAATATTACACTTTTATTGTTTCACTTTAAGCATTATTAAAATGACTGCTCCCGAACACTTTTTATGACAATAACGTGCATATAAGCCTTTAAAATTAGCACTTTAGATTTCTCCCATAGACTTGTACAGGATGTTCCGCGGCTTTTCGAATTTGCCGCGAACTCCCCAAAATGTTCGCTGTTCGACTCAAACTCAAAGCTCATCCCTAGTGGCCCGTGTGAATGTCGCCCTTACATTGGTGGTCAGTGTAAATCCCTCTTTACATTTGTGATTGCTGTGAATGCATCTATTACATCAATGGTCAGTGTAAACCCATATTACATTAGTGGTCAGTGTAAACCCCTATTACATTGATGATGGCCAGTGTTAAAACTCCTCTTTATATTGGTAGTTGGTAAAAAAAAAAAAAAATCAGCATTGTCATCGATCACACTTTCCCCCCCACCCCAGCACTGCCACTGATCCCACGAGTCCTAGGATCCCTAGGAGTTTTCTGTCTATTGATGGGTCCCCTCACCTCCGCAGTCCATGGTGTGCAGGCAGTGAGGAGATGATGTGCAGTAACCTCTAGCAACCAGTGAGCAGTATTGATGAACAGTGATCTCTAGCAACCAATCAACAAGCAGAAATCATGTGCTGTAACCTCTAGCAACTAATCAGTGAGTCGTAATGTGTGCTGTGAACTCTAGCAACCAGTCAGTGAGCTGTAATGATACACTGTAACCTCTGGCAACCAAATGCAATCGCTGCCTGTTCTGATTCAGTAAACGGGTTTTGAGTCTAGCTGCTATTTATTGTATGTCTCAGAGCAGATGGAGAGCAAAACAGCATGGAGAGTCCAATCAATATTAAAGACGGCCCTGCTGCTGCTTCTGGATCATCACGAGGTATGAGGAAGCAGATACACTGACAGTGTGCATGGCATCAGTGATCTGCTGATTGCTGGTGTAATGCTTTTCAGGCTCCTGCAACAAAAAATAATAAATGCACCTTTTTTTTTACCTTCAAAAAAATTTACATTTATTATTTTTTCTGAAAAAGTGAACTTATCCCTCAAAGTTCTCCAGTGACATGATGCCACCGTTGGCAGGGCTTCAATCTTCACCCTGTCTTCCTTTTCGGGTCCACATCCTGGGGTCATCTGGTTAGCCATGTGGCAATAATGTCACTCCCGCGTATGTGTGCGGGTGCCGCTATTAATGGCACAGGACTCTGAAGGAACGGCACGGGTATGCGATTCCTTCAGATCGCATGTGCCGGTGACGTTGCCGGCCCATTCACAAGTAAATTCACTGTGCACTGTTTAGAAGATATTTACTGTACCTTTAGGTAAGCCTTATTATAGGCTTGTTGTTGTTCAGACGTTTAGTCGTTTCTGAATCTTCTTCCCCCCATGGCTTCAGCCCTGACTCCACCCCCTTTTCCCTGCCGATGTATACCCCACCTTTTTAATGAAGCGCCCATGAAATGCAGCCTCACGGTGCCCCTCAAATGCAGCCTCACCAGCGCCCTTCAATGCAGCCTCACCAGCGCCCATCAATCCAACCTCACTAGTGCCCATCAATGCAGCCTCACCAGCGCCCATTTAATGCAGCCTCATCAGTGCCCCTGAAATGCAGCCTCACCAGTGCCCATTAATGCAGCCTCACTAGCGTCCATCAAATGCGGCCTCACCAGTGCCCATTAAATGTAGTCTCACAAGTGCCCATCAATGCAGCTCCACCAGCGACCTTCAAATGCAGCCTCACCAGCAACCATTAAATGCAGCCTCACCAGCGCCCATTAAATGCAGCCTCACCAGTGCCCATCAAATGTAACCTCACCAGCGCCTATCAATGCAGCCTACCAGAGCCCTTCAATGAATGTTTGCTGGCTTCCATTTATTCGGGAGTCGGGACACAGTCCTCTCCTCTCTGCTCCTCCTGGCGTCCCATACAGGGCTGGTGCAAGGATTTTTGACACCCTAGGCGAAACCTCATTTTGCCGCCCCCCCTTGGCTGCACCACTGATTCCACCCCCTTTTCCCTGCCGATCTATACCCCACCTTTTTAATGAAGCGGCCATTAAATGCAGCCTCACCAGCGCCCATCAAATGCAGCCCCACCAGCGCCTATCAAATGCAGCCCCACCAGTGCCTATCAAATGCAGCCTCACCAGCGCCAATTAAATGCAGCCTCACCAGCGCCCATCAGTGCAGCCTCACTAGCACCCATCAATGCAGCCTTGCCATCACTCATCAAATGCAGCCTCATCAGTGCCCATCAAATTCAGCCTCACCAGCGCCCCTCCAATGCAGCCTCACCGGTGCCCCTCCAATGCAGCCTCTCCGGTGCCCCTCCAATGCAGCCTCACCGGTGCCCATCAAATGCAGCCTCTCCAGCGCCCATCAATGCAGCCTACCAGAGCCCTTCAATGAATATTGGCTTGCTTCCATTCATTCGGGAGTCGGGACACAGTCCTCTGTCGTTGCTGCGCCTCTGACACTATGTGCAAATGGAGTAGCGGCTGCCTACTGATGCTGAGACTTATTTGCTTGCTTCAGAGAGAAGAGAGTAGGAACACCAGTGGCCGGGCACCCTAGGCAGCAGGGTGTCATAGGCGACTGCCTAGTTTGCCTAGCGGTAGCCCCAGCCCTGGTCCCATAGGATCGCCTGACTTTTTGGCCAATTGGGAAACGTGTTTCATACCTGTTTTCTGATTGGCCGGGAGGAGGATCAGTGTTGCAACAGTAAATACTCATTCGCTGTTGCATCACACCTGGATGGGCTCAGATCGCATGCTCTGTGACCCAAGTCCATGCTATTTTGAAGCCTATTAGAGTCTATGGCTCGAATCAGGTGCTTAAAAAATGCCCGCTGCTGTAATTTATATGCCCGGTGACCCCAAAGGGCATACCTCACAACACTTTGAGATAGGAATGAGGGACACCTACTACCAAATGTATGTAGGCATAGGACACGCCCCCTGCCACACCCCCTTAAAGGAGAATTACCAAAAAAAGGTTAATTAAATCCACAAGGATTTTTTTAATCACTACTATTCCTCTGTATTGGCTTTTAAAATGTACAAATGCAGCAAATTAGATTTTGGATGGAAGGTTTAGCCCTGGGGAACACTTTTTGAAAGATAAAAAGTGCATTATGTACTACTATATAGATCAGACCAAAATGAGGGACAAAGGAGGAGGAATGAAGGACAGAGGGACAGTGCTCCAAATCAGTGACAGTCCCTCGAAATCAGGGACAGTTGGGAGGTATGCCAAAGGGGCTGGACACGTGAATAGGGAGCGGCAGTGGTGGCCGTAGATAGGGGTGCATATAGGGGTGGAGAGGAGAGAGAGAACGGTGCCTGGGCGCCCCTAATGGACGGGCCGCCACTGCCTATAGGTAAATATCAACCATAGGAGTTTACTCCCACCTCAACAGACTCTTTAACTACTTCTCACCCGACCAATGTACATAAACGGCCGAGTGGGCGCTCTCTCCTTCTGAGTGGACGTTCAGGAACATCCCTTTAGATGCGCTTGTGTCACCCGAACACAGCACATCTCCGATCGGTGGGAGAGCCTTGTGATTGGCCCTCCTGATCACATGAAGCCGTGTCCAATTACAGCTGTCATGTGATGTAAACACAGAGCCGGTTGCTAGGTAATCGTCTCTCCTCTCCTCACACAGAAGTTGTAGGTGAGGAGAGGAGAGCGGATCGCTGCAGCCGTCTGGTGATTAGTGAATATGAGCTGTTTTTTTTACAGCTTTTTACTCACTGATCACCAACCTAGTGTCACCACACAATGTAAAGCACACATGTCCCACACAATGTCCCCAAATAATAAAAACACATGTCCCCCACATATGTCCCTCTAAAATCACATGTCCCAATGATCATCTGCACACATCTGTACATGATCATTTGCGTACATCTGTCCGTGATCACACAAACCAATTATTATACACTTAATGGAAAAAAAATTTACGAAAAACATGTAGCAGAATACATTTTCGCTTAAATTTATGACAAAATGTGATTTTATTGGATTTCTTTTAAAATAGAAGAAAATATTTTTTTTTCCTCTCTTTTTTTCGCTTATATCGCAAAAAATAAAAAAAACGGAGTCGTGAATAAATACCACCAAAAGAAAACTCTCTTTGTGCAAACAAAATGATAAAAACTTCATTTGGGTACAGCGTAGCATGACCGCGCAATTGTCATTGAAAGTGCGAGAGCGCTGAAAGCTGAAAATTGGTCTGGGAAGGAAGGGGGTAAAAGTTTCCGGTATTGATGTGGTTAACTACTGAAGAAATATAACTAGTCGTTGAAATGATGGGCTCCTGATGCTTGATGTTTGTACATAAGAATATAAAGTTCATAATAATATTCTGTTTAAAAACGAATGTGTGGGATTAGTGATGTCACATATATTATAAAGCAAAAAAAAAACCCTGAAAAAAATAATTTAAAGATCATTTTGCAATCATTCGGATTGTTATGTGTCCCATCGAATAGAAACTACTTATATAACGGGAATATACTGTGTAGTTGTTTCTATACTCCACATTTTATTGTGATTGTTGGCAACATGTAACACCATGTTTCTGCTATAAAGATGCTATGTATAGAACGATATACGGTAAGTGTGGGTGAGGAAGACGTTGAGCAGTGACAAAGCAGGTCGGCATGGTGTACACCGAACGATCTAAAATAAAGACTCGTGTCACAGTTGATCAAACAAAGCGACGTGCCACCAAAGTCACATTTGTATTAAGTATTTATAGCGAGCTTCAAGCAGAAGTAAAGCCTGCATTGGATGTTCTTTTATACAAGCATATTATACATTGTTATATTTTATATATATATATATATATATATATATATATAATATACCTTATCACATTATATATACACTCCACGGCCACTATTTTAGGTACCCCTTGCTAGTACCGGTATAGATTCACCCAGGTGTTGGAAACCCAAAGGTGCTCTATTTGGGGTTGCCACCTTTTCTGCAAGTCAAACCCGAACACTTTAACGGCGCTCAGCAATTTTTAATTTTTTTTTATATTATGAACTATATATATATTTTGCTATTAAATAACATTTCTAATCATATGAAATTAATAACAAGAGTCCCCCTTTACATCTGAGTCCACAGAGTTCCCCTTTTACATCTGAACTCTGCAGACTCTGATGGAAAGGAGAACTCTGGAGACTCTGACATAAGGGATCCTCTGGGAACCCCGAATTTAAGGAGGAATGCTGAGAACTCTGATGTATGGAGAGGAAACACTGTGGCCTCTGGTGTAAAGGGGAAATCTGATGTAAGGGGTGCTCTGAGAACCCTGATTTACCTTAGTGAACTCTCTCAGAGGCAGGAGAGAGAAGGGGGGAGACTTCAGTCACAGACATGGATGGATGGTGAGCTCACTCACCCCTTGGCAATCAGCACCTCTCATCCAGATGTATCTGAGGCTGCTGGACTTCAAATTTCCAGCCCCCACTTTCCTTTTCTGAAGTACAGCACCGGGGATTGGAGTGTGGGCAGACACAGAGGGGTAGGGGTGGGGGGGAGGTGCAGATCGAGCCCTCTCTCCTCTCCCGTCTGTGAGTGTGTGTTTGGGGGGGTTGTTAGTGCTGGCTTTGGGCAGCGTAAAAGAATGTAACAGTCACTCTTAGCTTAGGCAACTGCAGCCAGCAACCCTGCTGGGAAGCCATAGTCCAGTCTGAATAATGTGTCCGGGTTTCAGGCAGTCTGAAACCCGGACGCATGGTTCCAAACCCAAACGGTCCGGGTGAATCCTGGACAGGTGGCAACCCTAGCTCTATTGGATGAGATGTGGTGACTGTGGAGGCCATTGGAGTCCAGTGACCTCATTGTCCAGTGGTGAGATGATTGGAGCTTTGTTACATGGTGCATTATCTTGCTGGAAGAAGCCATCAGAAGATGGGGACACTGTAGTCATAAAGGGAGGGACATGGTCAGCAGCAATACTCAGGTAGGCCGTGGTGTTTAACCACTTGCCTACCAGGCACTTACACCCCCTTCCTGCCCAGGCCATTTTTCAGCTTTCAGTGCTGTCGCACTTTGAATGATAATTGCGCGGTCATGGTACGCTGTACGCAAACACATTTTTATCATTTGCTTCACACAAATAGAGCTTTCTTTTGGTGGTATTTAATCACTGCTGGGCTTTTTATTTTTTCCAGAAAAAAAAAAGACTAAATATTTTGAAAAAAAATGTTTTTTTACTTTTTTCTGTCAGTAAATTTTGTAACTAAGTAATTTTTCAACCTTCACTGATGTGCGCTGATGAGGCAGCATCGATGGGCACTGATAGGCTGAACTGGTGGGCATTGATGAGGTCGCATTAATATGCCGCACTTATGGGCACTGATAGGTGGCACTGATTAACACTGATAGGCAGGACTGATGGGCACTGTTAGGTGGCACTAATAGACGGCACTGATAGGTGGCAGTGGTGGGCACAGATAGGCAGCACGGATAGGTGGTACAGATGGGCATTGATGGGTGGCACTGATGGGCGACACTGATGGGCAGCACTGATAGGCGGCACTGATTGCCAGCACTGACTGGCATGGCTAATGGGCACTGATTGGTGGTACTTGTGGGCAGTGGTGGGCACTGATAGCTGCCACTGGTGGGCACTGTATGCTGGCATTGGTGGGCACTGTATTGTGACACTGAATTTCTTTATTGTAATCGGGGCACTGATGATCAGTGCCCTGATTACATTCCTACATGTCCCCCTGTGAGGAGATGCCGCTGATCAGCTCTCCTCGCCGCACACTCTGTCAGTGTGAGGCGAGGAGAGCTGATTACTGGAATATCAGTGTTTACATGTGATCAGCTGTGATTGGACACAGCAGATCACATGGTTAAAGAGCTGTGGCTCTTTACACAGATCGGGGTCGCGCCGTGTCAGACACACAAGAACGGCTGTTCTAAGATGCCATCATATGATGTCATCCCAGAACAAGAGCTGCACCGCCCCGCCGTCATTTGACAGTGGGCGGGCGAAAACCACTTAAACTGAATGTTGCAGCTGAAATCGACACATCAGACCAGGCAATATTTTCCAATCTTCTCAGTGAGCCTGTGCGAACCGTAGTCTCAGTTTTCTGTTCTTAGCTGACAGGAGTGGCACCTGGTGTGGTCTTCTGCTGCTGTAGCCCATCTGCTTTAAGGTTTGATGTGTTGTGCATTCACAGACGGTATTCCGCATACCTTGGTTGTAATAAGTGGTTATTTGAGCTACTTTTGACTTTCTATCATCTTAAACCAGTCTGCCCATTCTC
This sequence comes from Lithobates pipiens, assembly GCF_037356315.1. Classification (NCBI taxonomy): domain Eukaryota; kingdom Metazoa; phylum Chordata; class Amphibia; order Anura; family Ranidae; genus Lithobates; species Lithobates pipiens. The sequence goes on from NW_027507758.1 coordinate 41,418,365, forward strand.
CTCTGACATCAACAAGGCATTTTCCTCCACACAACTGCCGCTCACTGGATATTTTCTCTTTCTCAGGCCATTCTCTGTAAACCCGAGAGATTGTTGTGTGTGAAATACGTAGACCAGCCCATCTGGCACCAACAACAATGCCACATTCAAAGTAATTTAAATCCCCTTTCTTCCCCATTCTGATGCTCGGTGTGAACTTCAGAAAGTCTTCTTCACCACATCTAGGTGCCTAAATGCGTTGAGTTGCTGCCATATGATTGGCTGATTAACGATTTGTGTTAAAAAGCAAATAAACATTGAAAAGGTGTACCTAATAATAAAGTGGCTGGTGGGTGTATAATCTTCGCTTTGTTATCCCCATCCTCCTCGGTCTTTTTGTTATTGCTCATTCACACTTGGAATGGAACATTTTTCAAAGGGTGGATGACAGGCGGTGAAGAAGCGATATGTCACCTGCTCACCACTTGCTTTAACCCTCCGCATTGCACACAGCTGCAGGATGGCTGCGGTGTGGCCCCATTCACTTGAATGGGTCATGTTTATTGGCGCAACCGCCTGCTGAAAGCAACATGGCGTGTTTTTTTTTACATGGTTGCAGCATGTGTACAACCCTGAGTGGCTGCATGCAGTAGTTTAGGTAGACAGTTAGGGGGTAGTAAAACTGAAACTCAACCTCCTGCTTTTACCGCCCTTCCCCTGGCCACCCTTGTAAAGGAGCCCTTAGTGACAGGAGAGTGGTAGGTAGAGGATTTGTGCTTGTAGGGGGTAATTGAGGATGGGGGAAGGGGTAGTTGAAGAGAATTTGTGCAAGAAGTGTTAATGGGAGATGGGGGGCCTAGAGGATTTGTGCTGGGGGTGGATTTGGAGGGAAAGACAATTTGTACTCAAAAGGGGATTTTGTTGGGGGGGGGGGGGGTTTGATAGAAGTGTCAAGTGAGAGGGGCCTATCCGATGGTTGCTGGATCCAGTCTGTGGAGCTGTTTGTCCTCTGGATCTCACCAATACCTCAAACCTGCAATTACTAGGTGCCTGAACTTTCCCTTTATCCTCTGACCCTCTATTGAAGGACTTCCGTGCTTATCCTGAATAAATGTTAAAAAAAAGGACTATAAAAAAAAGGACTAAGTGTCGGATTCAACATCTTTTGGGCTACTTTCTGACGGGACCCCTGAGGACGGAGAGGCGAGCAGGTGAGGTAACGGTAAGCCCAAATAAAACCAGCAGCTCCTTCAGGGGTTAGTGCTACAGAGGGGATGGGAGGTAATGGGCTGCCAAGTAAACAGGAGATCCTCGCTCTATGTAATCTGATGTGAGGCTGCAGATGGGAATGGTTTAGGCTGCATTGATGGGCAATGGTGAGCCTGCAGGTGGGCACTGATAAGGCTGCATTGATGGGCACTGACCCTTATTTTGCTTCAAAGTTCTTTATTTAAATTTTTTTTTTTCCCTGAAACTTCTGTCTTAAAATGAAGGTACGTGTTATACGCCTATAAATACTGTATCTTCTAAACATGCATCATTTATGAAATTTTTACCTGGATGCAGCCAATATACTGTGCTGGATATTCAGAGCTTCATGCCAGAACTGAGGGCGTCAACGAGGCTTCAGCCATTCACACACTTGGAGCCGGCGAACACGGAAGAAAGACCAGGAGAAGATGGCAGCCCTCCCAGCGGTGACAACGCGCCGCTAGAGGCTTTATTCTAAGGTAAGTATTTCATATTGTGCTAATGTGTGATGCATACTAGCACATTATGCAATTGCCTTACAGGTGTTTTTTATTTTTTTTATAACTGCCGTGGTTTACTACCACTTTAAAGAGGGATTTCACTGTAAAAAAAAGAAAAAAAAAAAAAAGAAAAAATAAATAAAAGCCAGCAGCTACAAATACTGCAGCTGCTGACTTTTAATAAATGGACACTCACCTGCCCCAGGATCCAGCGATGTCGGCAGCCGAGGCCGATTGCTCGCTCCGCTGCTGCCTCTGCCATTCTAGGTGAGGGAATCAGGAGGTGAAGCGTTGTGGCTTCACTTCCCGGCTCCCTACTGCGCATGCGCGAGTCGCTCAGTGCAATAGGAATGCTCCGCGCTGTCTCTGGGATCCGTGGGAGTCTATGCCTGGAAGTGGGTGTAAATACCTGTCTTAGACAGGTATCTGCACCCCCCTCCCCCCTGAAAGATGCCAACTATGACACCGGGGGGGGGGGGGTTCAGATGAGCGGAAGTTCCACTTTAGGTTGGAACACCGCTTTAAGAAGGCTTTATTGTTCTGTGACATTATATGCATCAAACTGCAGTTCATAAAAACTACCACAAGAGGTCACCCTTCAATTAAAAAGTTAAAAGAACTTTATTTTCCAAATGCTCACTGAAGTTCATTTTCTAACCCGGCCTACAGGTACTTCCAGCTGCTCCAATGCCCAAGTCTGTTATATAAATAAATTCAGCAATTTTTTTTTTTTTGAGCTGTAACACCTGTTGGATATTCCATATTTGAAAGACAGTTGTAACAGGGAATTTTTTTTGGCTAATATATAACCATTTAGGTGCGAACGGTGATGCATTCCCATGGCAGACTATTAAACTTTACCCCCCCCCACATATTTAGCTGCCCAGTGGATCCAGTGTTGTCCTGCCTTGTCCTGCTGCTCAGGTGTCACAGCCGGGTCTCCCACCATTATGGTTCTCCTTGGCCAGCTACTTCTTCTGGGTCCAGGCAGCCGACCCACAATGATGCGTGCCAGCTCTGCTTGGCCGTTCTGTGCCCCTATTGCTGCAGCCTCCCTCCTGGGATATGTGGCATGTCATGGCATTCTCTCCTAGGCAAGATTATCTGTGGGGGGGGGGGCAAGGTCCCCATTTCGGTCCCTTGGTGTTATGTGAAATTACATAGAACCATGATGTCACCCGCCGATATCTACTGCTGTTGCCGTTGTCTGATTTAACCACTTTAGCTCTGAAAGGTTTTACCACCTTTGTGACCATGCCATTTTTTTTCCGATACGGCACTGCGTCGCTTTAACTGATAATTGCGCGGTCGTGCGACATTGTACACAAATAAAAATTATGTTCTTTTATTCCCCCCACTCATAGAGCTTTCTTTTGGTGGTATTTGATCACCTCTGCAGGGTTTTTTTTTGCACTATAAACAAAAAAAAAAGACAATTTAAAAAAAAACAAAAATAATATTTTTAACTTTCTGCTTTAAAAACACATCCAATAAAAAAAATGTAAAAAATTTAATTTCTTCATCAGTTTAGGCCAGTATGTATTCTGCTACGTATTTTTGGTAAAAAAAAAAACCCAATGAGTGTATATTGATTGGTTAAAAGTTATCACATCTAAAAAATATAGGATAGATTTTTGGACTTTTTTTTTATTGTTTTTACTAGTAATGGCGGCGATCAGTGATTTTTAGTGGGACTGCATATACTGCCGGCAAAGCGCCACTGAAGCGGGCAGTTTTAACCCTTTTTTCGGCCGCTAGTGGGGGTTAAAACCACCCCGCTAGCGGCCGCTAAAACGATGGTAAAGCGCCGCTAAAAATAGCGGCGCTTTACCGCCGATGCCCGCTCCACCCCAGTGTGAAAGGGGCCTAAGCAGTGGTGGAGCAAGATGAGCACGGAACTGGATTCGCTATTTCACATAGTGACACTCCATTCATGTCAATGCACCGTAACACGTGGTATTGTGCTGCTGTGTGGTGGCGCCATCTAGGGCAGTGTGCCAAAATGCAGACATGTATTTTGGCATCAGATATTAGACATGTGCAGAACCAAAAAATAGTTTTGTTTCGATTCATTATTTACATAAATTTGTTTAGTTCTGTCAGGGGAGTAGAGTGATCGTCTGTTCCTAGTGATTAGGAACAGCGATCTCTCTCCTTCTCCAGTCAGTACACTCCCTCCACAGTTAGAAACACCCCCCAGGTAACACATTTAACCCCTTGATCGCCCCCTAGTGTTGACCCCTTCCCTGCCAGTGACATTTATACAGTAATCAGTGGCTATTTTTAGCTCTGACCGCATCGTATTAATGTCATTGGTCCCAAAAAAGGGTCAAAAGTGTCTGATCTGTCCACTGCAATATCGCAGTCCTGCTAAAAATCGCCGATCACCGCCATTACTAGTAAAATGAAATAAATAAATAAAAATGCCATAAATCTATCCCTTTTTTGTACATGCTATAACTTTTGCACAAATCAATCAATATACGCTTATTGCGATATTTTTTTATTTTTTTAACCAAAAATATGTAGAAGAATACATATTGATCTAAACTGATGAAGATTTTTTTTTATTTATTATAGAAAAAAGTAAAAAATATTGTTTTTTTTTCCCAAAATTTACATTCTTTTTTGTTTATAGGGCAAGAAATTAAAACCGCAGAGGTGATCAAATATCACAAAAAGAGAGCTCTATTTGTGGGGAAAAAAAGGACATCAATTTTGGGTACAGCGTCGCACAACCGCGCAATTGTCAGTTAAAGCAACGCAGTGCCGTAGCACAAAAAATAGCCTGGTCATTAAGGGTTCTTAAGTGGTTAATGGAAATCCCCCCAATGGGACACAGAGGGCAACCTCCTCCTAAAAAAAACAAAAAACCTAACATTCTATCTACCGAAGATTGCATTGAATCTTAAATGGTGTTTTTTTTTTTTTTATTGGATGGTATAATTAAAGGCAAAATCTTTTTTTTATAGTTTTGGATAGGGGGGAGAGAATTAGAACCCCTGTCAGGTTTTTATTGCTGCCCATGCCTCAGAGTTAGGGAAATTCACCCTCTTTTAGTTGTCTTATGAATCTTATCTAAAAAGAACCATTATGAAGAGAAAACTCCATTTGTTGTTGCCACCATCCCAAATATATTGCATATGGAAAATTAGTACAATCAAGGATGGATAGTCCCATATTTCCAGCCACATGTTGATTTGCACGAGTCTGCTGCTGGGACCTAACTTTTGGGGATCTTGTGAGGGATCTGTCGAGCCTTAAGGATTTACTTTTTACTTGGTGATTAGCTTCATTCTGGACATGTGCCCCCATTTTTGCTCAGCGCCATCCTAACAATCTTTTTTACAAATAATTGACTCCAGGAATGTATTATTGAGCACCTCCAACTATCATCTCCTTCATGTGCCTGAAGGGATATGTCTTGAATCTCCGGGAAACGCGTCGGGCTATAGGAGAAGTGCTTTTTTCTCATATACTATATATGGATATTATGTATCACTTTGTGTATGGTTGTTATCTTTGACCGGTACACTGTTTTATGAAATAATACATTTTCTATGTTTTGACAATATTGTGTCTTCAAAAGTTTGCCCTTAAAGGTCACTTAGTCCCAGGGGTACTCAAGTTCCATATACTTTATTTGTCTTAAATGATCGTTATCATTGAGTGTGAAAGTAAAAGAAAATTCCAAGTTTTTGGGTTGCACCCAGAACTGGAACTAGACCGGAAATCCTAATTGGGGACACTAGTTCTGGTGACAACCAGGCATTCCTTCAATTCCTATTGAGCCTATGTGACAGGAAGTGAAAGGAAATCCCCCCAATGGGACACAGATGGCAAACAAAAAAAAAATGACAGGAGGTATAAGCCCTCCATTACTTTATCTAAAATGAAGACAATGTTTTGCCTTCACTTCTACTTTAACTGCTTAAGGACCGCCTCCTGCACATATATGTCGGCAGAACGGCTGGGCACAGGCACGTACCTGTACGTTAAGTGCCCAGCCATGGGTCGGGAGTGTGGCGACGGCGGCGCGCTCCCGACCCGGTTCTGAGCTCCGCGACTGTGGCCGCGGGACCAGCGGACCCGATCGCCTCTGGTGTCCCGCGATTGGGTCACAGAGCTGAAGAACGAGGAGAGGTCTGTGTAAACAAACCTCTTCCCATGCTTCCTACTGAGCCCTGTTATAGAGAAAGACAATCAGTGACGTCAGACGCCAAGCAACACCCCCCTACAGTTAAAAAAAAAAACACACACACACACACTTAACCCCTCCCCGCCCCCTAGTGGATAACTCCTTCACTGCCAGTGTCATTTACACAGGAATTAGTGCATTTAAATAGCACTGATTGCTGTATAAATGACAATGGTCCCAAAAATGTGTCAAAATTAATAAAAATGCTATAAAACTATCCCCTATTTTGTAAACGCTATAACTTTTGCACAAACCAATGAATAATCGCTAATTGCAAATTTTTTACCAAAAATATGTAGAAGAATACGTATCGGCCTAAACTGAGAAAAAAAAATGTTTTTCTATATATTTTTTGGTGATATTTAATATAGCAAAAAGTAAAAAAAATGAATTTTTTTCAAAATTATCGCTCTATTTTTGTTTATAGAGCAAAAAATAAAAACCGTAGAGATGATCAAATACCACCAAAAGAAAGCTCTATTTGTGGGAAAATAAGGATGCCAATTTTGAAGGATGCCAATTTTGTTTGCAAAACACGCGCAATTGTCAGTTAAAGCGACGCAGTGCCGAATCGCAAAAAGGGGCCTGGTCCTTTGGCTGCAAATTGGTCCGGGGCTTAAGTGGTTAAAGCCAGAAACAGCCCGACTAGATGGAGTTTAGCAAAGGTATTTCTCTTACTAAAGCTTTCTTTAACCACTTCAATACAGGGCACTTTCACCCCCTTCCTTCCCAGCCCAATTTTCAGCTTTCAGCGCTCTAGCGCTTTCAGTGACAATTGCGCGGTCATGCTACACTGTACCCAAATGAAATTGTTATCATTTTGTTCGCACAAATAGAGCTTTATTTTGGTGTTATTTATTCACGACTCCGTTTTTTTTTTTTTGCGACATAAGCGCAAAAATAGCGGAAATTTGGAAAAAAAACAATATTTTCTTTTTTCTATTTGAAAAGAAATCCAATAAAATCAAATTTTGTCATAAATTTAAGCCAAAATGTATTCTGCTACATGTTTTTGGTAAAAAAAATTCCGTTAAGTGTATAATAATTGGTTTGTGTGATCACGGACATATGTACGCAAATGATCATGTACATATGTGTGCAGGTGATCACGTACATATGTGTGCAGATAATCATTGGGACATGTGATTTTAGTGGGACATATGTGGGGGACATGTTTTTATTATTAGGGACATGTGATTTTATTATTTGGAGACATGTATGTTTTGGGGACATGAGTGTTTTGGGGACATATGTGGGGACTGTGTTTATACTGTGTGGTGTGTTGTGTGTTTACACTACACTGATGATCAGTGAGTAAAAAGCTGTAAAAAGCAGCCCATACTCACTGATCATCAGCCGGCTGCAGCGTTCTGCTCTCCTCTCCTCAGCGGTGACTTCCGTGTGAGGAGAGGAGAGCCGATTGCCTAGCAACCGGCTGTTTGTTTACATCACATGACGGCCGTGATTGGACACGGCCGTCATGTGATCAGGAGGGCCAATCACAGAGCCCTCCTGCCGATCTGAGATGTGCCGTGTCCGGGTGACACGAGCCGGGTGGGAAGTGGTTAACAACAAAAAAAAAAGAATAAGAAAAGTCATTACAGATGGATTTTAGAAAGGCTGAGCAGTGCGGCATAGCAGAAACAGACAATGTTTACTGCCCTCCATAAAATACAACTTTGCAACAATTACATTATTCACAGATCCTAAACATCAGCAAAACAGCCTTGAAAGTGCTTATAAAAACCTCTTCTCACCTTCACGTCGAGCTTCCTACTGAAAATAAAATATTGGTTATAATGAATATTTATGTACAAAATGTTGCTGTACAATAGGAAAACATTGCTAACTCCAGTTTTACAGTTTCCGAATTTTGTTCCTGAACTATGTAAGTGGCCACCTATTGCAGATCTTAAAGGACCAGTCCACCTGCTGTAAATATATGGGTGATGATGAATAACTGATACAACTATTATGCCGTGTACACACGATTGGACATTCCGACAACAAAACCGTGGATTTTTGTTCGAAGGTTGTTGGCTCCAACTTGTCTTGCATACACACGGTCACACAAATGTTGGCCAACAATTATGAACATAGTGACGTACAGCGAGCCGATAAAAAGGAAGTTCAATAGTCATGTGATATCTCCATTTTGAACGCTAGTTTTCCGGCTCCTACTTGATTCCGTGTAATGTTTATGCAGAATCACTGTGACTCTTAACCCCTTTCTCCTGATGCATGCTGGGGGAGGGGCTGTACCAGGAAGTCATGCACAGTATATGTGGGACTGGAAGCAGCAGCATGATACTTAGAGGGAGATCTGTTGTATATGACTCCTCCATGTAAGAATGTACATCACTTTCTGAGCGAGTAATAAACCCTTCCCTGGTTAATAAATGCATCCAGCCTGTGTGTAACTTGCTGAGCAGACACTGGCAGCATTGCTAGCAATACCCTGAGAGACCCTGTGTCAAAGGGACATAACACTGAGCATGCGTGAACTTTTGTGCGACAGACTTGTGTACACCCGATCGGAAAATCCGACAACAAAGTTCTGTTGGCGGAAAATTTGAGAACCTGCTAGCCAACATTTTTTGGTGGAAAGTCGGCCGATATACACGGTCAGACTTTCAGCCAACAAGCTCCCATCCAACATTTCCCATCGGAAAGTCCGATTGTGTGTACACGGCATTAGTGTTACTATGGAAACAGGAGTATGTCAATGCAATGCAAAACTCCTATTTACAGTGCCTTGAAAAAGTATTCATACCCCTTGAAATTTTCCACATTTTGCCATGTTACAACCAAAAACTTAAATGTATTTTATTGGGATTTTACATGATAGATCAACAAAAAGTGGCACATAATTGAGAAATGGAAGGAAAATAATAAATGGTTTTCAAAAAAATGTACATATAAATATTTAAAAAGTGTGGCCTGCATTTGTATTCAGCCCCCTGAGTCAATACTTTGTAGAACCACCTTTCTCTGTAATTACAGCTACAAGTGTTTTTGGGGATGTCTCTACCAGCTTTGCACATCTAAAGAGTCACATTTTTGCCACATATTCTCAATTGGATTTAGGTCTGGACTTTGACTGGGCCATTCTAAAGCCCCATACACACGATCGGACTTTGTACAAACTTTCCCGTGGACTTTTGTACAAAGGGCGTGGTCCACAAGTTTGTATTGCATACACACGGTCGGACTTTTTGACAACAAACACGAACGTAGTGACGTCACAACGTACTGACGCCACTTCAAAAGAGGGACGTTCAATGACTCCAGCGCCACCTTTGGTCAACTTCTGTATTGTAGTCCGATCGTTTGCATTGGTTCTGAGCATGCGTGTTTGTACCTTGTACAAAAGTCCGATGCTTTTGCATACACACGGTCGGACTTTGCTCCATCGGACTTTTGTTGCCAGAAAGTTTGTCCGTTCGCACAGCCAACAAAAGTCCGATGAAAACCGAAAAAGTTTGTCCGATGGAGCGTACACACAGTCGGATGTTGCTCCAAAACAGCTAATTTGCATGTTTGTTGTCAAAAAGTCTGACCGTGTGTACGGGCCTTTACACATAAATATGATTTGCTCTGAACCATTCCATTGTAGCTCTGGTCGTATGTTTAGGGTCGTTGTCCTGCTAAAAGGTGAACCTCCGCCCCAGTCTGAAGTCTTTTGCAGACTCTAATGCCGCGTACACACGACTGGTTTTCCCGTCGGAATAAACTCTGAAGATTTTTCCGATGGAGTTCCGCTGAAACTGTCTTGCGTACACATGATCATACCAAAGTCCGATCGTCAAGAATGCAGGGACGTACAGCACGTACGATGGGTCTAGAAAAAGGAAGTTCAATAGCCAATAGCCTCCGTCTCGTACTTGCTTCAGAGCATGCGTCGTTTTTGGTCCGTCGGAACAGCATACAGGCGAGCGTTTTTCCTGATAGGAATTGGTTCTGTCAGAAATATTTTAAACATGTTATTTCTAGGTCCGTCAGAATTTTCAAAAAAAAAGTCAGATGAGGCATACACACAATTGGAATATACAATGAAAAGATTCTGTCTGACTTTTTCTGTTGGACATTCCGCTCATCTGTACGCAGCATTAGTTGGGCCCCCAGACACTTTGAGAATTCAAAAAGAGATTTATTTTCTGTTAACAGAACTGGGGAGAGAGGGTTAGGGGCCTGAACACCCTTAGGCAGATGGAAAATACTTGGCAGACTCCGAGACAAAAATAGGAATAGAAGAACAGCTATACAGTTCAAGGACCTTTAAAGAGGAAGTAAACCATGATGGGTTTACTTCCTCTTTCATTCTCTGCAAAGGCAAAGCATAATGGACTACTATGCATCGCATAGTAGCCCATTATGTGTCACTTACCTGACACAGGAGCCAGCAAAGTCGCCGCTGTCCCCTGTAGTCCGCCGCATCCATCTTGCTGGTGGTGTCTCGCAGCTCCGCCGCTGTCATTCAGCGAAGCCGCGATGACGTCACTCCCGCGCATGCGCACGGGAGTCGACACGCGCGGCAGCTCCATTCTTGGAAATGCTGCGCTCAGTGCGCCTGCGCGCCGCTGTCTACGGCGCATGCGCCGTAGACAGCGAGCGGTGCCCGTTTTCGGGAAAATATCTCCTAAACCATATAGGTTTAGGAGATATTGCTTGGACCTACAGGTAAGCCTTAATCTAGGCTTACCTGTAGGTCAAAGTGGTTTGTAAGGGTTTACAACCACTTTAAGCTGAATTGCAGCAAACTCTATCTGTAGACCGCTGTCTCCTATAGCAACTGATCTGGTAACTTCAACTTCAGTACGAATCGCAACTCACAGTATCCTGTTCTGGATCCTCTCACTGAGCTCCCAGTCTCTCACTAGACTCTTCAAATCCCAGCCGCTACTGGATCCCTTGAGCTCCTTTACAACTATCCCACTGTGGCTTCCAAGTGTCACCAACACTGTCCCACTGGGTCCCTGACTTTGCTCTTCAGCTAACCTGCTGAATCCTCTGCAAGCGTCAGCCATTCTGTTCCGCTGGGTCCCTAGCTTGACTCTGCTGAGGCTTTCCTAACTTAGTTATCCTTGCTATCTGGGTTCTTTGGACAGAGTTTCGTAACTCTCTTTGGGCCAATAAACCACACGGGGTGAATGCTTGTAATCTGGCCAAAAATAAATACAGGTTGGCATCGGGGCAGTCCACATGGCTAGAGCCATAGACTGTTCAATGCAAGGAGGACGTGTATTCCACTGAAATGGAAACAATCCTAACCACCCTCGATGGCCTTTTGGTTCTCATAAATCCAAAATCTTTAGTCCATGGAAAATCTTATTCCTTCTCGTAATTATAAAGGTGCATAGCTCCCATCTGTCCCTGACTTTGAGGGACTGTCCCTGATTTGGAGCAATGTGCCTCTGTCCCTCTTTCCTCATTTGTCCCTGATCCATATAATTGTATACAAAATGCACTTTTTTATTTTTCAAAAAGTGTTTCACAGTGATAAAACTTTCACCCAATTTCTAAATTGCTGCATTTGTACATTTTAAAAGCCAATATAAAAGGAATAGTAGTGGTAAAAAAAAAATACTTGTAGATTTAATTAACCTTTTTTTGGTTAATTCTCCTTTAGGCTCGATTCACATCTACGCATGTTGCTTTTGAGTGTTTCTGCAGTGCCTTCTGCGGTGCTTGCCACCTTTTTGGACACGCATTTTTACCATGATTTGCGGGTTTTTTTATACTGTATGTAGATGGTTGCTAAGGAGGGGGCCGCCGCATCCCTAACAGCCAATGAGTCATCAGCTGTCAGCGGCTTCCCGCTGAAAGTTAAAAAAAAGAATTGCCGGTTAAAAAAAAAATTGTGAAAAAAACAGTGTGAGGCCCCACCCCCAGGTCCATACCAGGCCCTTGGGTCTAGTGGATTCAGACGGGACTCCCTCACGCTAAATTTTTTTTAAAAATGTCGCGGGGGTCCCCCCCAAAATCCATACCAGACCCTTATCCGAGCATGCAGCCCGGCAGGTCAGGAAAGGGAGGGGACGAGCGAGTGCCCCCCGCCCCTCAACCATACTAGGCTGCATGCCCTCAACATGAGGGGATGGGTGCTTTGGGGCAAAGGGGGCCCCACGGGGCTCTTGCTTCCATGTTGATTGCGACAAGGGCCTCTTCCCAACAAACCTTGCCAGTGGTTGTTGGGGTCTGCGGGCGGGGGGCATATCGGAAATCTGTAAGTCCCCTTTAACAAGGAGGCCCCCAGATCACGGGCTCCCCCCCTATGTGAATGAGTATGGGGTATAGTTGTACCCCTACCCATTCACCAAAAACTTAATGTAGTGTTAAAAAATACAGTAGACAGTTTTTGACAAGTCTTTTATTAAAATTGTCTTCTTCTCCGCTTCTTCCTCCGGTCTTCCTCCATGTTCTGCATCTTCCTCCCCCGGGCTTCTCATCCTCCTGCTGCTTCTTCTTCTTCCGCTCTTCCTCTTTCTTCTGTCTTCTTTGTCCGGTGTTCTTCTTCCTCTGCTGCCGCTCCCAGCAGTGCAGTTGCTGTAGATCTGAGGGGGACATGCAAGGAAAATAAAAAAACAGCATTTTAGCTTCACATGATTGGATGATAAAATCAGCAGAGTTTCCTCTCATTTCAGATCTTCCCCTTAGATCTAAAGCTAATGCACTTGAAAGTGTACTTGTAGTGAAAAGTGGATTTGCCTTTAGTAAATAACCCCGACAGCCGCTGATCTCAGCAATATGTGTTGTGAGAATTTGATGGGAGTTCAATGTAAAATTAGATTCGAATTTCAGTCCAAATTTCCAAATGTTGAAGCATTTTGTTACGTTATTCGGAGCGTTCGGTAAAATTTGTTTATATTGTAATTCAAATTAGGGTATTTGGATATCTCCGAATAACAAAAAATGTATCTGAATATTAATTCGGAAACAAAACGAACTGCACATTGAGAATATTGGCTGATGCTATCTTTGACCTTTAGCCCCCGTTCACATCAAATCCAACTTTTAAATTTGTGCGACCTCATTTGAAGTCGCATGATTTTAAAGCTGCAGATCAGTGTGACTTTGGGTGCGACTTGGCTGTCAATCTGTGCGACTTCATGCACAGAGGTCTATGCAAGTTGCATCTGAAATTGCAAAAAATAGTGCAGGATCCTTTTTTTTTTTTTCCCAAATCGGTGCAGCGTCACATTGATTTGAACTGTTCCATTTCTGACAATAGGGTGTGATTGTCAAGGGATTTGGACTAGTTAAATCTCATGACAAGTCACACCGGTGTGAATGGGACTTAATGCCAGATGGCTACTATCTGCTTCATCTGTATGAATACGTCCAACTCCTCTTGTATAACATATGTCCAGTCATAATGATCTATGGTCTGTCTTTATTCATTAAAGCGAAGCTCCATCCAAAAGGGGAAACTCCGCTTGTTGGCTACCCCCCCCCCCCCCCCCCCTGCTGCCACATTTGGCACCTTTCAGGGGGCAGCGGATACCTGGCAAAACTCCCACTTCTGGGTAAGATTTCCGCAATTATTGTGTGGCGATGTACGAAATTTTCGGCCCCTCCTCCTTCCCTTCCGCTGCCTTCTGGGAGGCACACAGGTCCCAGAAGATAACGGGACAAGTCCGAAAGTGCAGCGTGACTCACGCATGCGCAGTAGGAAACAGGCTGTGAAGCTGCAAAGGCTTCACTTCCTGTTTCCCTTGGTGAAGATGCTGGTGCCTTCACCAGGAGCTGATGGATGGATTGGCTTGGGGTACCGACATTGCACGATCCCTGGGCAGGTAAGTGTCCTTATATTATAAGTCAACAGCAGTGACGGCCCATGCACTGTGGGCACACGGCCGCCACCCCTCCCCCCATCCATGCCCCATTCAGGACGCCAGACGCATGGATTCCTATGGTGGGGGTGGTATATTTTGAAGAACCTGATTAGAGACAGAGGCTCTAATAGACTACAAAATAGGATGGGCTCAGGACGCAGAGAGTGTGCCCTGATCCCATCCAATTGTGTGACAATAGCAAATTAATTTTCGCTATTTTCACACTAACCTTCCTCCCAACCAATCAGGAGGCAGGACGTCAGACTGCTTTCTGTTTGGCCAAAGCACCAGGTTACCCTATTGGATGCCTTGTACTTAAGAAGGGAAGCAAGGAGACTCGTGCTGAAGCGGAGGTTGCCACCGCTCTGAGAAGTATGTCCCCTCGGCTGAGTCAGCTGCACCCCCCCGCGCGCAGATCGCGGCTCTGGGCACCCCCCTTGGGTGTCATAGCCGCAATCCATGCTCGCGGGAGGATGTAGCGAGAGCCGCAAACTCTGCGAGTGTGTGTGGGGGGGGGGGGGGGGGGGGGGGTGGGGTGGCTGTCAGTGGGCACAGTGGCTGCATTTGGTGGGCACAGTGGCTGCGTTTGATGGGCACAGATGGCTGCGTTTGATGGGCACAGATGGCTGCGTTTGATGGCACAGATGGCTGCGTTTGATGGGCACAGATGGCTGCGTTTGATGGGCACAGATGGCTGCATTTGATGGGCACAGATGGCTGCATTTGATGGGCACAAGTGGCTGCAATTGGTAGGGGGAGGGGTTTTAGTATTTTTCAGTTTTGTTTGCACCCCCCCCAAAAAAAATTTGAGCACCAGCTGCCACTGGTCAGCAGTTACAATATTTGTAGCTGCTGACTTTAATAGGTTTTTATACACCTGCATGTTTTTCTCCCATATTTCCAGTAGGTGGCGCTGGTAATCTGCAGGCTGTTTGCTTCCACTCCTCTCTTTCCTATGAGAAGCAGTATAGAAGAACTTGTGTGCATTCATTGTAATCCTCCAAATCCGCTAAAATACATCCAGCTACTGAGAGTATGCTAACCAGCTTCGGAAATCATTTCCAACTATCCTGTGGCAAAGAGGGCTGAGCGTTACCTCTGCAGACCAGGCTGTTCGATTTCCCCCTTTGGCGCAGTATTTACCAGTAATTCAGACATGAAGAAAGCCGTCCTGCACAATTTTCTAGAAGAAAACATCCAATCAAGTATTTTTTTTTTTTTCCTGGTGCCAACATACTAAACCACATGTATGCTGCCATGGATTAGTGCCAGGAAAGGAAAATGATGGTAAGTATTTAATACAATTTCCTGATGCCACATGGCAGCATACATGTTAATATACTGCCATTGATTGGTGCCAGGAAAGGAAATCGTGGTACGTATTCAATCCAATTTCCCTTTTCTTTTTTTTTTTTTTTTTTTTTTTAAGGACTTTTTCATAGGGCAGCCAGATGGCGGTAAAAACAGGCAGTCGAGCCCCTGGCCACCTAAACCTTAACATACAGGGGGCAGTATTCATGTTGTGGCCGTCGAGCTTTGCAGAGCAGCAAATTGTCAAGTTGAACAGGACTGCATCGCTACCACACGGCAAACACTTGGCTTATGGTTGTGGCGCATTAGTTCCATTTTAGTTCACTGTTCATCAAAAGGAAAACAAAAGAAAAAAACAAAAACACAAGCATTTCAGGAGGTGGGAAGATTGCATGTACATGGCAAGATGTTCTCTGCTGTAAATGAAGGGCATGTTACTAGGCTATTTTCTCTCCAGGTCGAATGTTATTCCTTCATAAAGAATTGAGTAAATCAGTAATATACTGCTTTATAAGCTAACAATCATAGGAAATAAATACTATGAGCATCAGCTCCATCTAAAGGCTATATATATATATATATATATCTTTTTTTTTATTCACTCGATTCAAAATAACAGTGGAACTAGACTTTATCTTAGCGCTATAAACCGAAATCGCTATTTTAATATGTTTTTAATATTTAAAATAATCTGCTTCCCCTCTATTCCTGCTGCTGGACATCATCAGCTGAGCTCAGCTGCCTCTCTCTGCCTGTTGCCGAATCCGCGGGCCTCACAGCCTCTCAGGTCTCACTCTCCGGGACCCGGCTACTACTGGGTGGGGAGCGGAGAAAAATAACTCTGCCGGGGAAGACAAGGAGATAAGCAGGCAGACGGCTGGCCGGGACGTGAGCCAAGGCAGAAGAACATGTGAGCAGAGCTGAATGGGCATGTGCCGGAAACTGAAGAAATAGTCCATCCGCTCCGACCAGCACATCATCATCAGAAAGGGACACAGCTCCTGTTGGAAGTCAAATCCGGGGACAGACTTGTGTCCTCAATCCAGGGACTGTCCCCTGAAACCAGGGACATCTGGTCAGCCTATACTGGGGTGATATGCAGCTGCAGGCATCATACGGTACCATTTTTTTAGAGCCGAGCAGACCCGGACTGGGACAAAAAAAATAGGCTGGGCATTTTGTATTGAGCAGCCCTTAACATGTTAACTGGCCCGTTCCCCACTCTCCACCCTGACGGATCCCCCAGGAGAGGGAAGGAGGGAACCCGACAATGGTGTGGGGGGCCAGGAAACAGCATGGGGGGTGGAGAGCACAGGGGGCAGCAGAGAGCATGGGGAGATGTGGAGAGCACGGGGGGTGGCGGAGAGCATGGGCTGATGTGGAGAGCATGTGGGAGTTGGAGAGCATGGGGAGGCAGCGGAGTGCATGGGGGAATGTGAAGAGCACGGGGGGAGGTGGAGAGCATGGGGGGTGGTGGAGAGCATGGGGGAAGAAGTAGAGAGCCGGAAGGGTGGTGAGCACAGGGGGCGGAGAGCACATGGGGGCAGTGGAGAGCATGGGGGAATGTGGAAAGCGCAGGGAGGGGGTGGCAGAGAGCATGGGGGAGGTGGAGAGCACGGGGGGGGGGGGCAGTAGAGAGAATGAGGGAAGCAGAGAGCATGGGGAAATGTGGAGATCACAGGAGGGCAGCAGAGAGCATGGGGGGATAGCGGAGAGCATGGGGGATAGCGAGAGCATGGGGGGATAGCGGAGAGCATGGGGGGATAGCGGAGAGCATGGGGGGATAGCGGAGAGCATGGGGGATAGCGGAGAGCATGGGGGGATAGCGGAGAGCATGGGGGGATAGCGGAGAGCATGGGGGATAGCGGAGAGCATGGGGGGATAGCGGAGAGCACAGAGGGGGGGGGGGGGCAGCAGAGAACATGGTGGAATGTGAAGAGCACAGGGGGGTGGTGGAGAAAATGGGGGGGTGGAGAGCACAGGTGGGCAGTAGAGAGCATGGGGGAATGCGGAGAGCACAGGGGGGATGTTGGAAAGCATGGGGGGGGTGGAGAGCACATGGGGGGGCAGCAGAGAACATGGGGGAATGTGAAGAGCACAGGGGGGTGGTGGTGGAAAGCATGGGGGGTGGCAGAGAGCAGGGGGGAGGTGTAGAGCACAGGGGGGGGTGTAGAGCACAGGGGGGGGTGTAGAGCACAGGGGGGGGTGTAGAGCACAGGGGGGGGTGTAGAGCACAGGGGGGGGTGTAGAGCACAGGGGGGGGGGGGTGTAGAGCACAGGGGGGGGGGTGTAGAGCACAGGGGGGGGGGGTGTAGAGCACAGGGGGGGGGGGGTGTAGAGCACAGGGGGGGGGGTGTAGAGCACAGGGGGGGGGGGGTGTAGAGCACAGGGGGGGGGGGTGTAGAGCACAGGGGGGGGGGGGTGTAGAGCACAGGGGGTGGGGGTGGCAGAGAGAATTGGGGGAGGTGGAGAGCCCGGAGGGGTGGCAGAGAGCATGGGGGAGGTGGAGAGCCCAGGAGGGTAGCAGAGAGCATGGGGGGAGCTGGAGAGCCCAGGAGGGTAGCAGAGAGCATGGGGGGAGCTGGAGAGTCCGGGGGGTGACGGACAGCATGGGGAGGTGGGAGAGGCCCGGGGGGTGACGGACAGCATGGGGGGTGGAGAGCATTGGGGGAGGTTGAGAGCACGGGGGGGGGGCAGCAGAGAGAAGCAGGATAGGAGGAGTGGCTGCATATAGAAGAATCATTCCCTCCATCTTCCTCCTGCAGTCTCGGAATGCCTGCTCCCTCCTCTACCTCTCGCAGGTATTCAGAGACTGCAGGAGGAAGATGAAAAGATTGTTCTATATGCAGCCCCCACCCCCAATGCTTATCCTATCCATGTTACGGGGGGGGGGGCTGTACTCACGTTTTCTCTTACCGCTCATTCCATGGTGTCTGCTCCAGCCTCTTCCCCTCTTCGCAGTCCATGCCCCCGGCACCGACGGCTGACCTATACGGGCGAGGCCGTAGATGTCTCATGTAGATCCTCCCCCTTCATGTTTCCGTCCCCCCGGCGGCTTGGAGCCGAGGGATGGCTTTCTTGTGATAATAACCAATGCGGCTAATCAGCCACTCTATTGTTATTACAAGCAAGGCGAGGCCCCCTTCCACTGCCTTCCTCTGCTCCACGCGGGCTCTCCCGTCCCAATGGGAGGCCCGAGCAACCAACAGGCACGTCCGGTTTACCGCAGCCTTAAAGGCGCCAGATTTAAAAAAAATGTCAGTACTGAAAACAGCCAAACATGGCATTTTGAATGCTTTTAGGTGCAAAGGAGAAATTTGGGGTCTTAAAGACCCCAGATATCTCCATAAAGAGTATATATAAAAATACATGTTGCGCTGTCATATAAATAGTGCAACAATTATCACACCTAATATATTTTGTGATTCATTCAAAAGTCCAAAGGAATAATGTCCTGAAAACACCATAAAGTCCATAGAGTGATGAAAAGAAGGTGCAATATCCTCCAGTTCTTATTCGGTGCAATACTTAGTGCTCCCCATAGGAAAAGAGCAAAATATCTGCTTAGCAGATCGATAGACCTAGCAAGGTCTGTACTTGCATCTGTGAGCTTTATCCCTCACACTAGGTGTAGGCTACATCAGCTTATCCAGCCGCCTTATGGAAAGCGATCATGGAAACCACCAAAGATATATGCCCTTAAGGTATCCTCAGGAATCAGTCATGTGATATAACAATGAGAAAGAGAAAACTCATTGCACAGCACCCAGATAAAAATTAGGAGTTTAACCACTTGTCTACCAGGCACTAACACCCCCTTCCTGTCCAAGCCATTTTTCAGCTTTCAGTGCTATCGTACTTTGAATAACAATTGCGTGGTCATGCTACACTGTACCCAAACAAATTTTTTATCATTTTCTTCACACAAACAGAGCTTGCACCGATGGGCACTGATAGGCTAAACTGGTGGGCATTGATAAGGTGCACTTATGGGCACTGATGAGGCGGCACTGATGAGGAGGCACTAATATGCCGCACTTGTGGGCACCAATAGGTGGCACTGATATGTGGCACTAATGAGCACTGATAGGAGGCATTAATGGGCACTGTTGGGCACTAATAGGCGGCACTGGTGGGCACTAATAAGCAGTGGTGACCGGCACTGGTAGGCGGCACTGGTGGGCATGGATAGGTGGTACAGGTGGGCACTGATGGGCATTAATGGGTGGCACTGATGGGCATTGATGGATAGCAGTGATGTGCATTGATGAGCAGCACTGATAGGCGTCACTGAATGCCAGCACTGACTGGCATGGCTAATGGGCACTGATTTGTGGCACTTGTGGGCAGTGGTGCGCACTGTATGCTGGCATTGGTGGGCACTGTATTGTTACACTTTATTTCTATATTGTAATCAAGGCACTGATGATCAGTGCCCTGATTACATCCCTAGATGTCTGTCAGAGTGAGGTGAGGAGAGCCGATTACCAGCTTCTCCATGTTTACATGTGACTGGCTGTGACTGGACACAGCCGATCACATGTTTAAAGAGCCGCGGCTCTTTACACAGATCGGGGTCACGCCGTGTCCTAGCAACACGGCGCAGCTGCGATCGCTGCGCTGCGTGCCCCCACGGTTGTGCGAGAGCGGCCGTTCTGGCCCGCTGTCATATGACGGTGTCCCAGAACAAGTGCTGCACCTCCCTGCCGGCATTTCACAGTGGGCAGGCGACAAGTTAATAAAGGTTCTACTTACAGCAGCAAAGTAAAAACAGGCATTTGGAAACGAAACAAACCATCCCACACCATCCATGGGCATCACAACCTCACCTCCATTTCCTTGCCTTGCCTGACATATGTTTTATCTGAATAGACGTCTTCTGTGTACTGCTTCACATATTTATTTATGTGAGGCAGTACATTGATAGATATATATATATATATATCTCTATCAAAATAACGCAACACACAGCCATTAATGTCTAAACCACTGGAAACAAAAGTGAGTACACCCCTAAGTGAAAATTTCCATTTCCAGGTGTGAATAGGGAGCAGATGTGTTAAATTTGGTGTTATCGCTCTCACTCTGTCATACTGGTCATTGGAAGTTCAACATGGCACCTCATGGCAAAAAACTCTGAGGATCTGAAAAAAAAAGAATTGTTTCTCTACGTAAAGATGGCCTAGGCTAGAACCCTGTCCTGTGCTCTGATGAGATCAAGATAAACTTATTTGGTTCAGATGGTGTCAAGCGTGTGTGGCGGCAACCACCAGGAGTACAAAGACAAGTGTGTCTTGCCTACAGTCAAGCATGGTGGTGGGAGTGTCATGGTCTGGGGGTGCGTGAGTGCTGCCGGCACTGGGGAGCTACAGTTCATTGAGGAAACCATGAATGCCAACATGTACTGTGGCATACTGAAGCAGAGAATGATCCCTTCTCTTCGGACACTGGGACGCAGGGCAGTATGATAATGATCCAAACACACCTCCAAGATGACCACTGCCTTGCTAAAGAAGCTGAGGGTAAAGGTGATGGACTGGGCAAGAATGTCTCCAGACATAAACCCTATTGAGCATCTGTGGGGAATCCTCAAACGGAAGGTGGAGGAGTGCAAGGTCTCTAACATCCACCAGCTCTGTGATGTCCTCATGGAGGAGTGGAAGAGGACTCCAGTGGCAACCTGTGAAGCTCTGGTGATCTCCATGCCCAAGAGGGTTATGGTAGTGCTGTAAAATAATGGTGGCCACACAAAATATTGACACTTTGGGCCCAATTTGGACATTCTCACTCAGGAGTGTACTCACTTTTGTTGCCAGTGGTTTAGACATCAATGTGTTGAGTTATTTTGAGGGGACAGCAAATTTACACTGCTATACAAGCTGTACACTCACTACTTTACATTGTAGCAAAGTGTCATTTCTTCAGCGTTGTCACATGAAAAGATAGAATAAAATATTTATAAAAATGTGAGGGGTGTACTCACTTTTGTGTGATACTGTATATGTAGTATATATTGCCAAGAAAGAATCTGTGTATTTGCTGTGATGGATCGTTCATGGCAGCGGCAGAGGTTTGCTGGTATAACTGAACATTTACACAGCAATTTAGTTTGAAAAAGAAAATATGTCTATGGAGATCAAGCCCTGGTAAATGAAAAGCTGAGAGCCCTGGGCCTTGTCTTTGTATTTCTAGTGAATCAGAGGAAAGCTGCTGCATTTACAGGACCCGACCTGCAAACACCTCATTTACCAAAGGGATTGCTACAAGAAAAACCCATTAAAATGTATTGCACACGGATGGGAACTCCCCGCTATGCTTCCCTCCTAAGACCAAGGACTGCCTATTTATATTATTATTATTATTAACGATTTATCTAGCGCCAACAGTTTACGCAGCGCTTTACAATGTATAGGGGGGACAACACAATTACAGTACAATACAAAAGGTACAGGATTTATTTATATATATATATATATATATATATGGATTTGCATACATTTATTTCATGTTATAGACTAAATAGTATTATAGTGATTAGTTTTGTTTAGATAATAAATGAGATATCAGCACCTTTTCCCCATGGGATCTTGGCGCTGATAGATGTAGACTTTGAGCATCTGGCATGTTTATGGCTGGGTTCACACTATCTTCGCATTCAGCTCACAGCAGGGGTCCGGTGTATCCCCGTTCACCATTTCAGCCCAAATTTTTGGCCAAATTTGGACCTGAACCTGACCAAAAGACACAGCAGGGATATGTCAACCGGCTCAATAGAGAGTCGGTCAAAATGATCCTGCTATTGCAAATTGGATGTGGAGAAACCGCATCCAATTTGCAATAGTGTGAACCCAGCCTAAAGGGTAAGTTCACCTTTACAGAAGAATCTGTAAGGTGAACTTACACAGGACCGCCTCCTCATCCCCCCCGAGTCCCGCTGGCCTGTTGTTGCGCCGATCTCCCTCGTTCTGAGCCCCGGTATAGCTGCATCACGGGTCTGGGGCTTAGAAATCCCCACAGCCGAATCTCCAAAACGTACCCCGTAAGGAGGGAAGTTTCGGAGCATTCTAATTGGTCAGCGGTGTCACATGGGCGGCGCCCACCAATCAGAGCCCGTGTAGCCGGTCCTATCAGCCGAGCTCCGGACCTGTGATTGGGGGGGTGAGAAGGGGGTCCTGTGTAAGTTCACCTTATAGATTTTTCTGTAAAGGTGAACGTACACTTAAAGTTTAAAGTTATATTAAACTCTGTTCTTAAAGGGGTGTCAGGGTGGGGGGGCAGGTGGCAAGCCAGCTACTGACTTTTAATAAGTGCACTTACCTGTCCAGAGTGCCCGCGATGTCAGGCACCGAGGCCAACCTGTCCCTCGGCTCTCGGGTCCCGGCGCTGCCATTCTATCTAAGGGAAACAGGCAGTGGAGGCTTGCGGCTTCACTGCCCGTTTCCTACTGCGCATGCGTGAGTTGCGCAGCGCTTTGTGAATGGGGCGCGCTGTGTTCTGGGACACACACAGTTCCCAGAACACACCGCGCCCTATTCCCCAGAAGACAAGGAGGAGGAGAACGAAGACCAGCGAAGATCACCGCGGAGTAGGAAGAGGCAGTTTAGGACGATCTGCCTAGCAACAGGTATTTTTTTTAAATCTTTTTGGAACATTTTAATGTAGTTTTTTTTTTTTAGGGTGGCCCTCCACTTTAAGCACTTAAGCATCTGAGTACTTCTTTATCATTTAATCCTTGCCTGTGCCATGACCTCAGCCCCAGGTTTCCTGTGTCAGGGTGGCTCCTTTCTCTTGCAGCGTCCTACAGAGCCACCCTTGCATGCAGGGACTAGAGTTGTGTCTTCTTACACTGTGTACATCAATCGAAAATGCACAGCCCCATAACCTAGGAGGCATTGGTGTGCACAGCCTACTGCATTAGGGTGTGCACCCCAGAGCATAAACACACATGCATGTAAATCAGCAGAGTAATGGACGGTGTCAGTAGAGAACAAATTGGTGCCAGTAGGGCAGTGGACAGCGTCAGTAGTTTTTGATTTTTATTATTTTTTTAAATTATTTTCTACAATATAATTTTCTTATATGTTTTATTACTTTTTTACAATTATTTTTAGAAGCCCTGTTGTGGGGCTTTGGTGAAATGTCAAGGGTCTAAACAGACCACTTATGTCTCACTTTTGAGACAGAGAAAGTGTTAGATTTTAGTTTTAGGACTAAAATGGCATTTTAGTTTTAGTCCCATTTTAGTCTTCTGCAATTAATTCTCCAGTACATTTTAGTCAACTAAAATGTCCTAAGTTTTAGTTGACTAAAATCTCCAGTACATTTCAGTAATTGCAATTTAGTTGTAGTCATAGCCTTTTGACTAAAATGGCATTTTAGTTTTAATTGTATTTAAGTCATCACAATTGTTTTAGTTTTAATCGTATTTTAGTTGACTAAAATAGTATTCATTTAGTCGACTAAAATGTTTTAGTCGACTAAATTAACACTGCTGAGGACAGAGATTCCCTAGTCCCTTTCTTTGCAGCTTGCAGAAGAGATCGGCACAGATCACTCACCAACTGCTGTTGCTCTACATTTTTTTTGGGGGGGGGGAGGGGCGGAAGACCAACAGGAAGGCGGCGATCAAGGAGGAATACTGCCCCAATCATTGGTGTCAGTGGAAGCAATAGTACCCCATCATTGGTATCAATGGGAGGAGCAGTCCCCCATCCTTTGCCAGTGGGAGGAATAGTGCCCCATCCTTGATGTCAGTGGGAGGAATAGTGCCCCATCATTGGCATCAGTGGGAGGAATAGTCCCCCATCCTCGATGTCAGTGGGAGGAATAGTGCCCCATCCTTGATGTCAGTGGGAGGAATAGTGCCCCATCCTTGATGTCAGTGGGAGGAATAGTGCCCCATCCTTGATGTCAGTGGGAGGAATAGTGCCCCATCATTGGTATCAATGGGAGGAATAGTCCCCCATCCTTGATGTCAGTGGGAAGAATAGTACCCCATCATTGGTATCAGTGGGAGGAATAGTTCCTCATCCTCAATGTCAGTGGGAGGAATAGTGCCCCTTCCTTGTCAGCGGGAAGAATATTTACCTTTTGTAAATCAACCCCTTTAGTTTAGCTTTTATGGGGCTAAAAAGAGGACGTATCATGTCACCTCCCCACCACCTGTCAAATGCCTCTGAAAAGCAATCCAAAAGCAGATCACTTTTCAGAGGAACAGCAATTTCTCCACATGTCTGAATCTAGCCTTAGGGAGGTTCACTCACCCTACTTGTCCTGGTTACCATTGTCACCGGGACCAAAAGTGGGGAAAAATCCAAATTTATGATCTGTCATCAGAAAAGGAATAGAGTGGATATCTTATAATGAGGGGTCTTGTTCCAGTGACCACTGACTAAGGTGGCATTGCCCTCACTTTGGGGAGATTTCTTCTGTTGTGTCTACAGGTCAGGGACTGAAAAGAAATCTCCCCAGTGGGATACAAATGGCAAAACAAAATCTCACAGGGGGTTCAACCCTTTGTAACTTTATTTAAAAAAAACATACAAAAAAAAAAAAAAAAAAAAAAAAAAAAAAAAAAACATTGCTTCAGATTTACTTTAATATTACTCCATTGTGTGGTGAATTGAGCGTTAAAGTTTTCAGTTTTAAAGTCGTTCATTCATTCAAAATGAGCCGCCAACACACAGCAGCAAACAAAAAAATATCCCTGCAGTATTATTTAGTGCGGCTAATGTGAGTCATGTTTATTGAGGTGTAATACTAAAGGAATAGGACTGCAACGCATGGCATGAATCGTCATTACCGCGCTTCCCCTCGGCTTCAGTGAATGGGTTCGCCATTTACCAACAAAGCCATGCAGTTTATAGACAAGATCCTCATTTTAGGTAGGTGTTTTCCATAAGGAATTACTTTTTATTTATTCATGGTACGTTAACCACCAGACTTCCGGACGGTTTTACCCCCTTCATAACCAGGGCATTTTTTTGCTATTTAGCACCGCGCTATTTTAACTGACAATTGCGCGGTCATGCAATGCTGTACCCAAATGAAATTTACATAATTTTATTCACACAAATACCAGTTTCTTTAGGCGATATTTGATCACTGCTGGATTTTTTATTTTATTATATGAGTAAAAAAAGACCGAAAAAAAAAAAAAAAAAAAAAAATCAATATGTTCTACTTTCTATTCTAAAACATATATAATAAAAAAAAAATAGAAATCTAATTTCTTTTTAAAATATAGGCCAAAATGTATTCCTCTACATGTCTTTGGTAAGAAAAAAAAAAACACAAGTGTATTAATTGGTTTGTGAAAAAGCTATAGCGTCCACAAACTATGGTGTATATATACTGGAGTTTACGCAGTTAAAGGCGCTATGCTGTAATGGCGGTGATCAGTGACTTATAGTGTGACTGTAATAGGGTGGCGGGCAAACTGGCGCTAAAAGACGCCATCAGGGAGGGTCACTAACTGACACTGACGTCATTAAGGACACTAATACATTGCTCAGGAATAGTTGTGTACACAGGGCTGGTGCAAGGACTTTTGAGATCCTAGGTGAAATCTCCTTTTGCCGCCTCCCTCATTTGGCTCCACTCCTGACTCCACCCCCTTCGCCCTGTCCATGTATACCCCACCTTTTTAATGAAGCGCCCATCAAATGCAGCCTCGCCCGCGCCCATCAATGAATGTTTACTTGCTTCTATTCATTTGGGAGTCAGGACACAGACAGTGTCCTCTGCCACCACTGCGCCTCTGACACTATGAGCGAATGGAACGGCGACTGCTTTCTGATGCTGAGACTTTGTTGCTTGCTGCGGGGAGAAGAGAGTAGAAACACCAGTGGTCGGGCGCCCCCTAGGCAGCAGTGCACACTAGGTGGCTGCCTAGTTTGCCTAGTGGTAGCCCCGGCCCTGACTGTACATAACACTGTACTAACAATGCTGGTAAATCAGGGTTTTAACTGTGTGCCTAACAATGTGTAATGTTTACGGCTTTTACTTTTTGATCTGTCTAGTTTTCCCCCCTGTTTTTCCAGGGAGAAAAAACAGCTAGATTGTTGTTCCTGTTGCACAGAACTGTGTGTGATTGGACACAGCCCCTCAGCTGACTTCAGGCAAAATCAATAGTTGAAATCAGCTGGCAAATTCTCAATTCACAGCACAGTTCGGCAGGTGGCGCCACTGAACCCAAAAGAATGTGCTGACATACAAGTACAAGATTGTGCCTGTACCTGCCACCTACTCACAGTTAGTGGCGGCTGGCGCTCAAATTTCTTGGGGACGGCCCCCCATCCAGCCAACACCCCCCAACCAGCCATCCAACCGGCACCAAATCAACCCACCCCCCATCGCTTGATCGATCGCCGATGCCCTCCCAACACCCACCCCCCGTCGATTGCCGCTTTGCTCGCTCATCGCTCGCCAACCCCACATTTACCTTTATCCTTGCGTTTCTCTCTCCAAGTCCCAACAGTCTCCTCCTGGCCAATCAGGAGTCCTGCAATCCGGCCAAAGGGGGCTTAGGAATCCCGGCCAGTCGGGTCTCAGGATTTGCTGATTGGCCAGGAGGAAAAACATGTGAGTGGGGTCAGGGCACTGTCATATGACGTCCTCCCGTTTAAACAGGGAATGCGCGCGATCGTGCGCGTGCATCCCTGTTTCTTCGGTGGCGGCGTGTCACGGAGACACTGCTCACCACTGGAGGGGATGAACAGCCATTGGTTATGGCTGTTTACCACGTGATCGGCCGTGATGAAGTCACGGCCGATCACAGATGGTCACACCCTGACTGTGCACTGGGAACACTGCTCGTCACTGACGCTGGTAAACAGCCATTGGCCGGCTGTTTACCCACGTGATCGGCTGTGATCCTTTCACAGCCGATCACTAAAATGTAAACAAACCACGGTAACGAGATGTTACCGGGTTGTTCTCCTCCCCACACACCGATCGTGTGTGAGGAGGAGATTGCGGTAACATCTCGTTACCGCCTAGTGTACACCAATCACACTGATTGCCTGCCTACCCCCCTCAATAAAGAGGACCTGTCACCACCCCTCATAGCACCTGTCACCAGGCCCATCAGGGTACCCGAGCACCTGTCACCAGGCCCATCAGGGTACCCGAGCACCTGTCACCAGGCCCATCAGAGTACCCGAGCACCTGTCACCAGGCCCATCAGAGTACCCGAGCACCTGTCACCAGGCCCATCAGAGTACCCGAGCACCTGTCACCAGGCCCATCAGAGTACCCGAGCACCTGTCACCAGGCCCATCAGAGTACCCGAGCACCTGTCACCAGGCCCATCAGAGTACCCGAGCACCTGTCACCAGGCCATCAGAGTACCCGAGTACCTACTTGCAGCCCATGTCTCATATAATATACATTGGGGTGTTTGCTTTCCAAAATGGGGTCATTTTGTGGGTAATTTCTCCAGGACCTTCAAAAGTGTGATGGGTAGGAATGAAATGAGATGTGTCATTTATGCTCCTAGAACGCCTGAACGTACTACTTCAATGTTCGGCCTCTCTATGTGGCCAGGCTGTGTAAGTCCTACACATGCAGTATCGCCATACTTGGGAGGAGTAGCAGAATGTATTTTGGGGTGTAATTTTTGCTATATACATGCTATGTGTTAGAAATATCTTATAAATTGACAATTTTGTGTAAAAAAAATAAAAAAATGTGTTTTAATTTTTTTCCACATATTCCAAAAACTTCGGGAAAAAAATTAGCCATTCAAAAGACTCATTATGCCTCACAGATTATACGTTGGGGTGTTTGCTTTCCAAAATGGGGTAATTTTATGGGAAATTCCATTGTCCTGGTACTCCAGGGCCTTCAAAAGTGTAATAGGTGGTTGAGAAATGAGATGCGTAATTTTTGCTCGTAGAACGTCTGAAGGTACTACATCAATGTTGGTGTTCTGTATGTGGCCAGGATGTGTAAAAGTCTCACACATGTGGTATCGCCGTACTCAGGAAGAGTAGCAGAATGTATTTTGGGGTGTAATTTGTAGGGATGCACCGAATGGGTTTTTTGGTGCCGAAACCGATACCGAAAATGAAAAATACACTAGGCCAAAAACCGAAACCGATACCGAAACAGCACCGATACCAAAAATGACTGTTTTTAAAAAATATTTTTATACAGGAGGTGGTCAGAGACTGGGGACACGGTACAGGAGGTGGTCAGAGACTGGGGACACGGTACAGGAGGTGGTCAGAGACTGGGGACACGGTACAGGAGGTGGTCAGAGACAGGGGACGTGGTACAGAAGATGGTCAGACTGGGGACATGGTACAGGAGATGGTCAGAGACAGAGGACGTGGTACAAGAAGCATCCCCCATTGCAGCCAGTGTGCCGCATTGCAGCCAGCGTGCCGCATTGCAGCCAGCCTGTGCACTGTGTGCAGGGAAGAGAGCCGCCTGTTTGATAACAGCGCCGGGAACATCACAGCTTTCATTTCAATTGCTGTGTGTTCCCGGCCGTGCGCCGTCACACGCAGCCCCTCCCCCTTGTCCGGGCACTTTGATAGACAGATCATCCGTCCAATCCTGCGGATGATCTGTCTATCAAAGTGCCCGGACAAGGGGGAGGGGCTGCGTGTGACGGCGCGCGGCCGGGAACACACAGCAATTGAAATGAAAGCTGTGATGTTCCCGGCGCTGTTATCAAACAGGCGGCGGAGGTGGCTCTCCTGCGCTATACACCCCCCATGATGGGCGTCACCAGGGGCGGGGGGCGGAGCCCCGCCCCCCACCCAGGCCACGCCCCATTTTCGGCTCCATTATCGGCCGTTTTTCTCTTTCGGCAAATTGCCGAAAAGGGCATTTTCGGCCGATATGTTTCGGCGGCCGAAATTTCGGTGCATCACTAGTAATTTGTTGTATGCATATGCTGTGTGCGAGAAATAACCTGATATGACAATTTTGTAAAAAAAAAAAAAAAAATAAATAAAAAAAATCTTCATTTTGCAAAGAATTGTGGGAAAAAATTACAACTTAAAAAAACTCACCATGCTACTTACTTAATACCTTGGAATGTCTACTTTGTAAAAATGGGTCATTTGGGGGGTATTTGTACTTTCCTGACATTCCACGGCTGTCTGCCACTCTTTGCAGTTTTTATCAAAGTTGTAAAACAACCTCCTCATGCAATCTTTAAGTGCTGCGTCCCTGCGCTCTTCTGCATTGACCAGCTCACCAAAAAGCTTCTCAATGGTCTTTGTCCAGTAACGTTTGTAGCCCTTTGTGGATTTGAGCTCGTACTCCTCTGGCAGATTGCGCTCCGTTACACTCTCTGGCATTTCCATTTGGTAGCGATTCTTCGCCGTTCCCCAATACACTATATTTTTACAACCAAGCCTCTTGCATTGTTTCTCCAGATAGTCTGTAAGATTCTGCTCGGCAGTCTTGATATCTCTCAGTGCTTCGTCATAGTCAGGGTCAAAGCCAGCTTTAGGGGTAATCACCAGTTTTTTTAGCCTTCTCGTGATCAAATGAAGTGTCCCACCTCGTTCAGACGTTAAGTCTGGGAATCGACCTTTAGGATGTTTATCTTTAACTAGATACTGACCGCCGGCTGTCAAATGACGGCCAGGCGGCGAACCTATTGTGGCGGGAGGCAGTCATATGACGTCCTCCCGTTTAAACAGGGAATGCGCGCGATCGTGCGCGCGCATCCCTGTTTCTTCGGTGGCGGCGTGTTACGGAGATACTGCTCGCCACTGAAGTGGGTGAACAGCCATTGGTTATGGCCGTTTACCACGTAATCGGCCGTGATGAAGTCACGGCTGCTCACAGATGGTCACACCCCGACTGTGCACTGGGAACACTGCTCGTCACCGGCGCTGGTAAACAGCCATTGGCCGGCTGTTTACCCACGTGATCCTTTTACAGCCTATCACTAAAATGTAAACAAACCGTGGTAACGAGATGTTACCGGGTTGTTCTGCTCCTCACACACCGATCGTGTGTGAGGAGGAGATTGCGGTAACATCTCGTTACCGCCTAGTGTACACCAATCACACTGATTGCCTGCCCCCCCCCCCCCCCCCCCCAATAAAGAGGACCTGTTACCACCCCTCATAGTACCTGTCAATCACAGTCCATCAGAGCACCTGCCCCGGCCCATCAGGGTGCCCGAGCACCTGCCCCGGCCCATCAGGGTGCCCGAGCACCTGCCCCGGCCCATATCTGTCACCAGGCCATCAGAGTACCCGTCACCAGAGTACCCATCTCCAGCCCATGTGTCATAGAATATACGTTGGGGTGATTACTTTCCAAAATGGGGTCATTTTGTGGGTAATTTTACTGTCCTTGTGGTCCAGGACCTTCAAAAGTGTGATGGGTAGGAATGAAATGAGATGTGTCATTTATGCTCCTAGAACGCCTGAACGTACTACTTCAATGTTCGGCCTCTCTATGTGGCCAGGCTGTGCAAGTCCTACACATGCAGTATCGCCATACTCGGGAGGAGTAGCAGAATGTATTTTGGGGTGTAATTTTTGCTATATACATGCTATGTGTTAGAAATATCTTATAAATTGACAATTTTGTGTAAAAAAAAAAAAAAAAAAAAAAAAGGCGTTTTAATTTTTTTCCACATATTCCAAAAACTTCTGGAAAAAAATTTGCCATTCAAAAGACTCATTATGCCTCACAGATTATACGTTGGGGTGTTTGCTTTCCAAAATGGGGTCATTTTATGGGAAATTCCATTGTCCTGGTACTCCAGGGCCTTCAAAAGTGTAATAGGTGGCTGTGAAATGAGATGCGTCATTTTTCCTCGTAGAACGTCTGAAGGTACTACATCAATGTTGGTGTTCTGTATGTGGCCAGGCTGTGTAAAAGTCTCACACATGTGGTATCGCCGTACTCAGGAAGAGTAGCAGAATCTATTTTTAAAAAGGGGTCATTTGGGGGGTATTTGTACTTTCCTGACTTGTTAGTGTCTCAAGAAATGAGATACACCTGATGTACTGAAGGCCTGATCAGAAGTGATCAATTTTCAGTGATTGGCACCATAATTTGTAGAATCTAAATTTCACAAAGACCAAATATATACTAATGTGGGTTATTTTTACCAAAGATATGTAGCAGTATAAATTTTGGCCAAAATTTATGAAGAAAAATTACTAATTAGCAAAAATGTATGACAGAAACAAAGAAAAAAGGCATTTTTTTTTTCACAAAATTTACGAATTTATAAATTCGGGACACTGAAGATCGGCGACCTGATTATTAGTGTAGATGTTCCCTGTTTGGATTTGCCGGTTATCGGGTCTCCTCATGCACTGTTAGCGCAAGGAGAGGATTGCCGATAACTTTCAAATCCTGTTTACGCTGTTATGGGACACAGCTGGTCACATTGTAACGAGCACGCTGCAATTGGCTCTTAACTCCGATCATCTGTGTCCTAAGGACAGCAATCACAGATCCCTGTATATGCATGTCGCAGGAGGGACGCAGGCTGCAAGGTCATGGGAAGACATCAATAGACGTCCTCCCAGCAAAGTGAGCCTGCAGCTGTATCCTTCTTTCGGCTATACCACGGGTGGCGAAGGGATTATGTTTAACCACGTTAACCTTAGCCCTAGTTCACACCAGTGCAACTTGCACCTAAGATTTATTTGCTACTTCATTTAAACAGAAAATTATGCAAGTTGCAATGATTTCAGAAACAAAAACAAAAAATTTTAAAAATGTGCATACTAGCCCATGAATCAAAAGGGTCTGCGTTACCATGAGAGTTGGCAGTGCTCAGAAGAGGCACAAATTTGTAAGTTCTAATAAAGCCTCATGAGTGCAGATAAACAATAACAATAATTCAATTTTTGTGCAGTTTCTCAGATAGTATGGCTGAATTTGCATTGCATTCAGACCAAACTTTCACAGGCCCCTTTTTTGGTCCGCACCAGAATCGGATCGCATGGGTGTTCACACTCACCCTTTAAAAAATAAAATAAATAAATAACTTTTATTCCTATTAGAAGGAATGTAAACATCCCTTGCAATAGGAATAGTGCAAGGCGGGTCCTCTTTACAGAGAGATGTGGAGTCTGCAAGCCTGAGATTAATAATAAAAGAAAAAAAAAAAAAAAAAAAAACCCCACGCACCATGATCTCAGCCTTTCCAGCTGAATATACAGCGGTTTACAAATGCCGGGCCTAATGTAAAGTCATAACATAGCGCCCGGCCTCCGAAGGTCATAGAGACTGCCATGGACCATCTGGCGGCTCCCATCAAAATCCAGGATGTCATATGATGTACACTAGGTTGGAAGTGGTTAAAGTGGAACTTTTCCCATATCTCACATCAGCATGGATATCTGCACGCCGATAATCTGAATATAGGTTTCTGCTGGCTACATTCATAATACATATTTGTATTTAAAGTGGTTGTAAACCCTTACAACCCACTTTGACCTACAGGTAAGCCTAGATTAAAGGCTTACCTGTAGGTCCAAGAAATATCTCCTAAACCTATACGGTTTAGGAGATATTTGCCCGAAGACAGGCACCGCTGTGCACCGCAGGCGCACTGAGCGCGGCATTTCCAATAATGGACCTGCCGCGCATGTCGGCTCCCTGCGCATGCGCGGGAGTGACGTTATCGCGGCTCCGCCGAATGACAGTGGCGGAGCTGCGAGACCCCACCGAGAAGATGGATGCGTCGGACTACAGGGGACAGCGGCGACTTCGCTGGCTCCTGTGTCAGGTAAGTGATACATAATGGGCTACTATGCAATGCATAGTAGTCCATTATGCTTTGCCTTTGCAGGGAATGAAAGAGGAAGTAAACCCATCAGGGTTTACTTGCTCTTTAACAGCAGCTACAAACCCCTTCTGTCAAACAAAATTTTGTAGTGTTTAACCGAATAAAAAAGCAGCACACATCTATGCAACAGTTGGTGGGAGGAAATACACATCTTGATAATTGTTGTCTTGTCAGGTTTTTTTTTTTTTTACCTCCATTTCCTCCTCAGTATCAGAAGGTTCTGTGCAAACAGCCAGTGCCAGCCTCTTGTCCTTTTCAGTTTTCAGTGCATCATCTGCCATTTTCATTGCTTTAGTTATTTCAGGCCTGGTACTGAAAAACATGCCCCTTTTTGGGCTTCTGCGGCAGAGGAACCTAAAAAGTACAAATAAATATGACATTTAAAAAAAAGAAAATGATCCACATATACACACACACACACAAAGATTTTAACTAAACTAACTTTGGAAAGGCTTGGCATGGTTTTTACAGTCTGCTCTCAGTCATCTGGCAATAAGTAAACGGTTTATGTGCAAAGATATCGATTTAGGTCACCTCCTGAATGGCATGAGGTGGTGGGGGGGCGGGGGGTATTGCACATACAGCTACGGCGATTCACGCAGCAGTGCCAACCTGCCGCCGTAGAACGACAGCAGCTGGTCGGCAAGCAGCTAACCTGTTGCCAGCGTAACTAATGTGCGACGGCAAAAGGGTGGGCTTCAACTCCCACACATGCACCTTTGGGCTGCCAAGGTTTTTGAGAACGCACTCACTGAGTGATGTGTCAATGACCAGGGTGGCTTTGATTTAAATCTCCTCGATTTAACCACTTCGGCCACGGAAGATTTGGCTACTCAATGATCAGCCCATTTGAGATACGGCACTGCATTGCTTTAAGTGACAATCGCCCAGTTGTGACAAGCTGTACCCAAACAAAAATTGATGTCCTTTTTTCTCCCCACAAAAAAAAAAAAAAAAAAAAAAAAAAAAAAAAAAAAAAAACCCAACGCAATATTTTGTATACAACAAAAGGGAGGAAAGAAATGGGACTTGAGGCAAGTCACTGAATGCATACCTTATTCGATTCATTTATAAAATAATTATTAACAAATCATATTATAGAGGGTGTCAATCTGAAATACAGGACACAAAATAATGTAATACATTTGCATAAATATGTAATAGTTATACAGAGCAAGATAAGACGTAAGAATTATAGTTACGAGAGAACACTCATCCATTCATAAAAGTTCAATGAACATAATCTATTTTTCATGGTGAGCCAAAATTGTCTAAGCATCAGTTCGATGTAACTCATGGCTCATGCCAATCATCAGGAGTAAAATGCTCTGAAATTAAATCAGCGATATCTACAAGTATAGAATATCCTTTAACCACTTGGAATCCGCGCTATTGCCAAATGACGGCATTAGCGCGGACCTACTTTTCCGGGACTACGTCTATTGACGTTGTCCCGTGTACGAGCGGCCTGCGCGCCCCCTGAGGGGCGCGCGCGGCGCGCTCTGTGATCGGCGAATCCAGGAGACTCGCCTGATCACCGATCCGTGAAAGGGGTCGATCCCGACCCCTTATCACGTGATCAGCTGTCAGCCAATGACAGCTGATCATGTGATAGAACGGAGCCGGTAATCGGCTATTATTCCTCCTCGCGCTGACAGCGCGAGGAGAAAAAAAAAAAGCCGATCACCGGCGGCCATGATCGGGACATCAGTCTCGATCACGGCCTACAATACAAGCGACCACCTGCTCCCTGCCAGTGCCCACCTGCCCCCTGCAGTGCCATCCTGAATGAAAGTAAGTGCCCCCCGTCAGTGCCACCCAGCAGTGCCCATAGTGCCCACAATCTGCCTCAAAGGTGCTGCACCCCAGTGCCGCCCATCAGTGCCGCCCATCAGTGGTACCCATCAGTGCCCATCGGTAACCGCCTTATCTGTGCCCATCGGTAACCGCCTTATCTGTGCCTATTAGTGCCGCCTTATCTGTGCCCATCAGTGCCCACCAATGCAGCCCATCAGTGCCCACCAATGCAGCCCATCAGTGCCCACCAATGCAGCCCATCAGTGCCCACCAATGCAGCCCATCAGTGCCCACCAATGCAGCCCATCAGTGCCCACCAATGCAGCCCATCAGTGCCCACCAATGCAGCCCACCAATGCAGCCCATCAGTGCCCACCAATGCAGCCCATCAGTGCCCACCAATGCAGCCCACCAATGCAGCCCATCAGTGCCCACCAATGCAGCCCATCAGTGCCGCCTAATCAGCACACTTCAATGAAGGAGAAAAATGACCCATTTGCAAAATTTTATAACAAACTATTAAAACATGATTTTTTTTTTTTGCATCTTTTTTTGTTTGTTTAGCAAAAAATAAAACTCCGAGCTGTAACTAAATACCACCAAAAGAAAGCTCTATTTGTGGGAAAAAAAATGATAAAAATTTCATTTGGGTACAGTGTTGTATGACCGCGCAATTGTCATTCAAAGTGCATCAGCGCTGAAAGCTGAAAATTGGTCTGGGACTGAGGGGGGTTTAAGTGCCCAGTAAGCAAGTGGTTAAAAACGGAGAACAATCTCTCAAAATAAAAAAAAAAGGTGTGTAACTT
This sequence comes from Lithobates pipiens, assembly GCF_037356315.1. Lineage (NCBI taxonomy): Eukaryota > Metazoa > Chordata > Amphibia > Anura > Ranidae > Lithobates > Lithobates pipiens. Next base: position 41,453,830 of record NW_027507758.1, read on the forward strand.
ACAGTACGGCCAAATGGTGACGGCGTAACACCCAACCTTAAATCCAGGGGAAGAAGAGGGACAAGGATGATCATCTCCCCCCCGGGGCTGAGGTGAGGTGTCCCACCTCACCTCAGACCAGACAACAGCCAGGAGAAGACCAGGTGAATTACTTCAACACATTCATTTCACATGGTTTCATTTTCCTTCCCTTGCAGAGCAGTGTGGACTGTTAAATATACACCAGATTCACATGGACGTGACATGGTCACCACCTGGCTGTTGTCTCTGGTCTGGATGGGACTCCTCACCTCAGGCCCGGGGGAGATGATCATCCTTGTCCCTCTTCTTCCCTTGGATTTAAAGGGTGGGCGTCACCATTTGGCCGTACTGTAAAGCCCCATACACACTATCAGTTTAATTGATTTTTCATTGTGAGCCAAAATTGTCTAAGCATCAGTTCGATGTAATTCGACGCACGTTTCATGGCTCATATCCCTAGGATATAGGTGTGACTTAAGCCCCATACACACTATCGTTTTTTCTGCTGAGTTTTTCCTTCAGATTTACCAAAACCATATAATATGAGGTCAAACATTAGAAGTTTCAATTTGTATTGAATGAGGCAGGCCCTTCCACTACATGGTTTTTTTTTTCTATTGAAAAAGCCCATGGCGTGCAAACACACCCAAAAAACTTCCACCCGGTGCATAAAAAAAGTGCACACACATAAAGAGTGAAACACTAAAAAGTGCAGACGGGTGCCTGATGTCCTCCAAAAGAAGGACCATACCCTGATCCCCCGGGGCGTTAGGCTCCAGACAGGGACTGAGGTACCAGACTCAACAAGTGGGCCCCGGACGAAACCGGAAGCCCTCCTTTCCCTGGGAGGACTGCCGAAACAGAACCTCCTAGGTACTTGGTACTGTGGGGGCTTCCCCGAAGGTAGGCCCCCCCTCATGGAGATTGGACCAAGCCATAAGGCCTATGTCCGCTCTCCCAGAGACTTTCAGGATTGGTCCGAGGACCGACACCCTACTCATCCAACGTGCAGTGACAAACTGTGACAAGACACACACAAATAAAATAAATAAAAAGTGAGGAAGGGATAGTGAAAAGTGGCCATTGTGCAATACCACGCCTTCCACTACATGGTTTTGGTAAACCTGAAGGAAAAACTCAGCAGAAAAACCCATAGTGTGTATGGGGCTTAAGTCACACCTATATCCTAGGGGATATCCTATACTTACACTGATTTAATTTCAGACCATTTTACTGCATGAGCCATGAAACCTGCGTCGAATTACATCGAACTGATGCTTAGACAATTTTGGCTCACAATGAAAAATCAATTATGTTCACTGAACTTTTATGAATGGATGAGTGTCCTTTTTTTAACTATAGTGCTTATTAAGTTTTATATTGCTCTGTATAACTATTACATTATATTGTGTCCTGTATTTCAGATTGACACCCTCTATAAATGTGATTTAATAATTTTATAAACGAATTGAATAAAGGTATGCATTCAGTGAATTGCCTCATACAAAGTCCCATTTCTTTCCTCCTTTTGTTGTATACATATCAGGGATGGAGGCTTGTCATTGTTACAATTAGACCCCTTTCACACCGAGGGCGTTTTGAAGGCTCTATAGTGTTAGAAATAGCGCCTGCAATGCGCCCTCAAACTGCTGCACCATTGTCTCCAGTGTGAAAGCCCGAGGGCTTTCACACTGGAGCGGTGCGCTGGCAGGACGTTCAGAAAAGTCCTGCCAGCAGCTTCTTTGGAGCGGTGCGTTTACCGCTCCTCCACCACTGCTCCCCATTGAAATCAATGGGGCAGAGCTGTATTACTGCTGGCAGAATCCCGCTATTGTAGGCGGGTTTAACCCTTTCTTGCCCGCTAGCGGGGGCGGCCGAAATGCGCTGCAAATCCGACAGTAAGACGCAGCTAAAAATAGCGGCGTTTTACCGCCGATGCTATGAGCACGGCAGTGTGAAAGCCCTCTTAGGTTGAAGGCGAGGGAGGTGGCAGCAGCAGTTGACTGGATGCCCGCTAACAGGCGCTGCCATGATGGATCTGAAATGACAGGTGCCCTTTAAAAATTGAAGGACTCCTTCTTGCAGGTAGTTAGAATCTTTAACTTCATTTTTACTGCTTGCCCTTCCGCCTCACACTTTTAGCCTAGTACAGATGCATTTCTCTTCAAACAAACAATCACACAGTCTGTCGTGTACATAGATTTTCAAAACAATGGGATAAAAGAATATTCCTCAACTTTGTTTCATCTCGTGATTACTTTGAAATGTGTGAATGCATCAATGCAGTGCGTGTTCTCTCAGTTAGGATTCATTGAATGAGTTTACCAAAAATTTAACATTTTGCAGAATATACAGCCTCATGCTACAGAACTAAGCTCCATTTCATGCTAAATAGAAAACTCTTTAGATTTTTACTCCAAAAGCATACATTTTTATTATATATATCAATATAGAGAGATATATATAATAATATATATATGCATAGCTAGAGAACTAACATGGATTGTTGCGGTACCAGAGAGGGGTTTTATACACAAGTTAAGAATACATTTTAACAAAAATTTACACGTAGAAAACACGAAAAAAAAACATCTATAATAGTTACAAAAAATATCAGATGGTTGACACGTTTCACTTAACCACTTAAGGACCGCCTCATGTAAATGCACGTCGTTTTTTTGAAGAGGGATATCTCGGTAACAGCAGATACTGCTGCCACAAGCGAGATAACCCTCTTTACAGGAGGCGGTCCTGTGTACGATAACGGTGGTCTCTGCGGTGGGTCCACCGCAAGATCACCGTTATCGGTGGCAGAAGGTGCCACCCCCCTTCTCTGGAGCCGTCGGGTCCTTTCTTCTGCTGGGTATAGAGACGAGAGAGGCTAAGATGGCCCCCACCCATCTCTATACCATAGGAGGGCGGAAGCAACGTCAAAACGTCACTTCCGCCCACACCTCTTAAAAAGGTATAGTCCGAATATGAGATCTGAGGACTTTTTGACCCCCAGATCTCATATTTAAGAGGACCTGTCATGTTTTCTATTACAAGGGATGTTTACATTCCTTGTAATAGGAATAAAAGTGATCCATGTATTTTTTTTTTTTTTTTTTTAAGTGTAAAAATAAAATCAAGTAAAATAAATAAATAAAAAAAATTTAACCCCCCCCCATCCCGACGAGCTCGCACACAGAAGCGAACGCATATGAAAACGGCAGTCAAACCACACATATGAGGTATTGCCCCGATCGGTAGAGCGAGATCAATAATTCTGCAACCTGTAGAATTTTTTAAATATCGCTTATGGAGATTTTTGAGGGTAAAAGTTTGACGCCATTCCATGAGCAGCGCAATTTTGAAGCATGACATGTCTGGTATCAATTTACTCGTCAAAAAATAAAAATAAAATAAAAACTTGGGCTAATTTTACTGGTGTCTTTTTTAATTCAAAAAGGTGAATTTTTTCTCAAAAAAGTACGCTCTTAAGACCGCTGAGAAAATACGGTGTAAAAAAAAAGCTGTTGCAATGACCACCATTTTATTCTCTAGGGCGTTATTTGTGTATTGGTGTGTGGTGTGTATTTATATTATGTTTGGGGGCTCTAAGTAATTTTCTAGCAAAAAAAAAAAAGTTTTAAACATGTAAATGCCAAATCTGAAAAAGAGGCCTGGTCCTTAAGTGGTTAATAACTTCTTCAGAATCGGTTAAGTGAAACTCGTCGACCATCTCTGATATTTTCAGTAACTATTGTATTGAACCTTACAATGAGTCGGATGTTTTTATTGTGTGTGTTTTCTATGTGTAAATTTTGTTACAATAAATGTATTCTTTATTAACTTGTGTATAAAATCCCTCTCTGGTACCGCAATAATCCATCATGTTGGCCCTCTATGCAAAGTTGGATGAGGTACCCTCATAGCCGTAATGTTCTTTAATCTATATTTTATCCACCCTGTCAATGACACATCTAGATCCCAACAATCAGTAGCTGGCAGGACCAGCTCCCCATCAAGTGACCACTATGCAAGCCAGTCACATTGGTCATATGATTGTGGATCCTCCCCACCCCCTGGGCGCTCAGAACTTTTCAAAGTGACACTGAAACGCTGGATAGGGATTAACATGCTCTTCTCACACCACTGTCCTCTGGTCTGCTCATTGACCAAGTCCAACATAACTGGTTTACACATAAAAAAAAGTGTTTATAAATAAAACTTCAACATTTAAAGCGCTTACTTACCTGAATAATTCTTCACATATTTTATGCCTATCCATCCTCTAGTTGGTGGGTCATCAAAGAACTGCACGTGAACATGAAGAGACTTGCCCTTTCCTCTGAAATGTGTGTCTTCGTTGGGGTGGTTGTAAACTAATGACGGCCACCAGGGGTGACCTGGCATCTTGGCCCAAACAAGGTCACCAGGTGAGAAATCGCAAACACTGCAGACAGAAAAATACATTTCTTATATTAATAATATCCCAGGAAGTGTCCAACGTTTTATAGCAGAACTCCAAGCATAGAAGAGAGAGAACATAAGCTAAATACAGTTAGCTAATCACTAAGGTGGTTGTAAACCCTTACATATACCCAGTGAAGGGACAATCCTTATGCAATATACAGAGATTAAAGAGGAAGTAAACCCTGATGGGTTTACTTCCTCTTTTTTTCCCTGCAAAGGTAAAGCATAATGGACTACTATGCATCGCATAGTAGCTCATTATGTGTCACTTACCTGACACAGGAGCCAGCGAAGTCGCCGCTGTCCCCTGTAGTCCGCCGCATCCACGTTGCTTGTGGCGTCTCGCAGCTCCGACGAATCACAGCGGCGTAACCGCGATGACGTCACTCCCGCGCATGCGCACGGGAGTCGACAAATTAGGCAAATCCATTCTTGGATTTGCCGCATTTAGTGCGCCTGCGCGCCGCTGTCTACGGCGCATGCGCCGTAGACAGCGGTGCCCATTTTCGGGCAAATATCTCCTAAACCATATAGGTTTAGGAGATATTGCTTGGACCTACAGGTAAGCCTTAATCTAGGCTTACCTATAGGTCCAAGTTGTTTGGAAGGGTTTACTTCCTCTTTAAACAAATCTCCTATATAAAAGTTGTACCTGTGTATCTGCGGTCTCCTCTTCAGGCAAAGTCCTGAATTTACTAAGCTTGTCTATATTAAAAAAAAAAAAAAGGGGGGGGGGGGGTGGGGGCAGAGCTGAAGTAACATTCTGCAGAGCTCAGTGAGGAGAGCTCCTGAAAGCTGATTGGAGGGAAGGTACACCCCCCCCCCCCTTCACACAGCAACAGAGCTGAGGTTGTCAGTCAGCTGGAGCTCCCTCCTGTATCACCATTTTTCTCTTGGTGTCAGGAAATCTTGTCAGAAGCGATTCATGCTAAAAGAAGCAGCAGACAAAAAAGTGACACTTAGTGCTCTTAACTGAGACAAGTACACACTATAGAGGGATATGTTTTGTTCATATTTCATGTCTGAGGTTTACAACCACTTTAAACTAGTTGCATTAACCACTTAAGCCCCGGACCATTTTGCTGACCAAAGACCAGAGCACTTTTTGAGATTCGGCACTGTGTCACTTTAACGGACAATTGCACGCTCATGCGACATGGTTCCCAAACAAAAATGGATGTCTTCCCCCCCCCAACAAATAGCTTTCTTTTGGTGGTATTTGATCATCCACGCGGTTTTTATCTTTTGCGCTATAAACAAAAGAGCGACAATTTTGAAAAAAAAATAAAAAAATGTTACACTTTGCTATAATAAATATCCCCCAAAAATATATTTAAAAAGATTTGATAAAAATGCCATAAAACTATCCCCTATTTTGTAAACGCTATAACTTTTGCACAGGGCATTGCATCCATGTAATCTGTCAGCGGACACAGCCGTCAACTGATCAGTGCACCGGCCCGCTGCCAGTGTCATGTGATCGATGTGACCAATCACAGCAGATCACGTCAATTGTAAACAATGGATGACTTTCTTTCATGCCATCCATTGTATACAACTGTGCTGTTAGCTGCAATTGGTCAGTGATCACATGGTAGAGGCCAATCACAACAAATCTGAATTAATCAATTTCATTCAGTAAAATAGTACTACAGATCCCCCTTTGCCCATATGCATGCTTTCCATCCCCCTCACATGGCTGTGGAGGGTATTACAGATCTACCTCCCTTTCTCATATTGTTGCTCCACATCCCCCCCACATGTCGGTGAATAGTCTGTCGGACTTTCAGCCGAGAATCCCCCGTGCGCATTGTGAGGGGAATATCTCCTAAACCTGTTCTGTTTAGGAGATTTATTTTTACCTACAGGTAAGCCTTATTATAGGCTTTCCTGTAGGTAAAAGTTGTAAAAAGGATTATACAACCGCTTTCAGTGCCACAGCCCCCCCCCCCCCCCCCCCCCCACATGGCAGTAAACGGTACTGGAGATCCCTTCCTCTCCCTTATTTCTGCTTCACACCTCCCTCACGTGGCAGTAGATGGTACTACAGATCCCTCCTTCCCCACACCTCCCTCATGTGGCAATGAATGATACTACAGATCCTCTCCAATATTTCTTCTCCACACCCCCCTCACATGGCAATGAATAGTATTACAGGTCCCCCTCCCTTTCTCATTGTTGCTCCACAACCCCTCGCCTGGCAGTAGATGGTATTACAGTACAAATCACTCATTTCTGCTCCACACCCCCTCACCTGGCGGTGAATGGTACTACAGGTCCCTCATATTTCTTCCCTCCGTGTTTCGGGGCACCCGCTGACTCCTTCGGAGGGGAGTTCTTCTCCCCTGGCTGCAGCTGAACACCGACAGAGGTTCAAACCCTCCCCTAAATCGATAAACTGTATATATGGTGAATGGTGTTGCGCTCCACTAATAGTACAGATAAATAGATAAATATGGGTATAACTGTCAATATACAATGTGATATAGAATATAATTCAATCCATAGTGCATATAGTGTAAAAACTCAAAAATATAGTGGTAAAAAAAAAAAATTTGAAATAACCAAACAATGAATAGTAGTGATATGGATTGAGAACTTTTCTTCTTTTATAGAGAAATAGACACTTTTACTA
>NW_027507758.1:41465943-41540943 GCF_037356315.1 Lithobates pipiens
CCCCCACCTTAAAATTTAAAAATACCCCACTGTGCCCCCTGCATACCTCTGCATCCTTCAATATCTTTTTGTCACTACTGTGTACCCCCCCTCTCCACAACTGCACCTCTGGACCCCTTTACATTACACATCACCCTGCACCTCTGGACCCCTTTACATTACACAGGACCTTGCACCTATGGACCTCTTTACATTACACAGCACCCTGCACCTCTGGACCCCTTTACATTACACAGCACCCTGAACCTCTGGACCCCTTTACATTACACAGCACCCTGAACCTCTGGACCCCTTTACATTACGCAGCACCCTGAACCTCTGGACCCCTTTACATTACGCAGCACCCTGCACCTCTGGACCGCTTTACATTACACAGCACCCTGCACTTCTGGACCCCTTTACATTACACAGCACCCTGCACCTCTGGACCCCTTTACATTACACAGCACCCTGCACCTCTGGACCCCTTTACATTACACAGGACCTTGCACCTAAGCACCTCTTTACATTACACAGCATCCTGCACCTCTGGACCCCTTTACATTACACACCCCTTGTACCTCTGGACCCCTTTACATAACACAGTGCCCCGAACCTCCTGACCCCTTTACATTACACAGCCCTTGTACCTCTGGTCCCCTTTACAATACACAGCTCCCTGCACCCCTGGACCACTTTACATTACACAGCACCCTGCACCTCTGCACCCCTTTACATTACACAGCCCCTCACAGCTCTGGACCCCCTGCATGTTACACAGACCCCCTACAGTGCAGACCTCCCTCCCTACCATACAGGCCCCCCCCACTACAGTACAGACTCCCCTACAGTGCAGAATCCTCCCCTACAGTACAGACCCCTCCCCCCTACAGTGCATACCCCCCTACACTGCATACCCCCCTACAGTGCCAAATCTTCCCCTACTGTACAGACCTCTCCCCCTATAGTGCAGACCCCCTATAGTACAGACCCCCCTACAGTGCAGGACCCCCCTACAGTACAGGACCCCTCCTACAGTGCAGGACTCCCCCCTACAGTGCAGGACTCCCCCTACAGTGCAGACCCCCCCTACAGTGCAAGACTCCCCTACAGTGCAGAACCCCCCCACAGTGCATACCCCCTACAGTAAAGAACCCCCCTACAGTGCCAAATCTTCCCCTACTGTACAGACCCCTCCCCCTATAGTGCAGACCCCCCTACTGTGCAGGACCCCTCCTACTGTGCAGGACCCCCCCTACAGTGCAGAGCCCCCCTACAGTGCAGACCCCCCCACAGTGCACAGACCCCCCTACAGTGCACAGACCCCCCTACAGTGCACAGACCCCCCTACAGCGCTCAGACCCCCCTACAGCGCTCAGACCCCCCTACAGTAAAGAACCCCCTAACAATACAGCCCCCCCCACAGACCCATAATGTACCTGAACACACATGAAGAGCCCAAGTCAGTGACATTGCAGGGGGGAAGTGCGAGCAGCACCCAAGTGGAGTGACACCTGATGGCTCAGTGATCCGGGACCCGGCGTAAAAAATCCCCTTCTCTCTGTGGTCGCGTGACTCGCGTCGCACCGTTCTGATCAGTCTCGGCAGCGGCTGTCACTCACAGCCGAGCAGAGTGAAGCTGCCTCCCCCTCCTCCTTTACGTCTACACAGTGCTGTGCATGCAGGAAGGGGAGGCGGCTTCACTCTGCTCGGCTGTGAGTGACAGCCGCTGCCGAGACTGATCAGAATGGCGCGACTTGACCACAGAGAGAAGAGGATTGTTGCGCCGGCCACCGGGTCCTAGATCACTGAGCCGACAGGTGTCACTCCACTCGGGTGCTGCTCGCACCTCCCCCCTGCAATGCCGCCCACTGCCAGTGCCTCGGGCTCTCTCTGTGTGGGCTGCGAACCCACGGCGCTGTCTCCTCTTCAGTTGCGGAGGGGGAGGACGCCGGCCTGACACCCCCCCCAATGTGTGGCACCCGGGGCGGCCCGCCCCCGCCCCCCACTTAGTTCGCCACTGGCTCCGCTGATGGACACAGATGTGAGGAAGGTACCTCTGATGGGGCACCTGATGTAAGGACAGACTCCGCTTGGGACACCTGATGGCATCTGGTGGCAGTCAACGTAGCTAGTGACGCGCTCATATATATATATTTAGGATTTAGCAGAATGACGACATTGAATTGAGAGGAAGCATCATTACAAAACAAGGACTACTAAACAGGCAGCATACATAATAAACCACAATGGGCTCCCCCTGTAGAAGATCAGTGGTCTTTGGCACCGAGATCTCAGCCCAGTGAGATATCACATTAGGATTGGTATCTCTTGGTAGAAATCATGACATTTGGGGGGTGAGTAGCTGTTAGGGAAGTTATGTGGGCTTTTTAAAGCACTTTACGGTACACTTGTTCTGGCACAAAAAAGCCAGGAGCTGAGAATGAACTCCCGGGGGGAGGGGTGTCTATGTATATATAGAAGTTATAAATGCACAATAAGAAAATATATTTTAATGTCTAAAGATTTGTATGTTTATAAAACAGAAAGAATTAAAACATTTTTTTCTCTCTCCAGGAGAATATGATCCATCATCTCCCAGTGTCACCACCCCCACCTTGGAGGGGGAGGACAACCCACTGGTTCCATCCACCAGTGACAGAGAGCCAACAACACCGGCTATGACTGTGGAAGACCAACCAAGTGCAGTCTCCCCATCTACCATTGAGGGTGAGCAAACTGCACTGGTGCTATCCACCAATGACAACGAGGCAACTCTGGCTATGACTGTGGAGGACCAACCAAGTGAAGTCTCCCCATCTACCATCGAGGGTGAGCAAACTGCACTGGTGCTATCCACCAATGACAACGAGGCAACTCTGGCTATGACTGTGGAGGACCAACCAAGTGCAGTCTCCCCATCTACCATCGAGGGTGAGCAAACTGCACTGGTTCTATCCACCAATGACAACGAGGCAACTCTGGCTATGACTGTGGAGGACCAACCAAGGGCAGTCTCCCCATCTACCATTGAGGGTGAGCAAACTGCACTGGTTTCATCCACCAATGACAACGAGGCAACTCTGGCTATGACTGTGGAGGACCAACCAAGTGCAGTCTCCCCATCTACCATCGAGGGTGAGCAAACTGCACTGGTTCTATCCACCAATGACAACGAGGCAACTCTGGCTATGACTGTGGAGGACCAACCAAGTGCAGTCTCCCCATCTACCATCGAGGGTGAGCAAACTGCACTGGTTTCAGCCAACAGTGACAATGAGGCAACTCTGGCTATAACTGTGGAGGACCAACCAAGTGCAGTCTCCCCATCTACCATTGAGGGTGAGCAAATTGCACTGGTTCCATCCACCAGTGAGATTAAACTGGATACAGTTAATGAGAACCAGCAAAATTCACTCACTCCTTCTAATGGTGAGGTTGAAAACAAATTTTGGGCTTCATTTGCCAACTTTATGAAGCAACAACAACCTCCAAAGTGCAAAATAAGTGAGTCATCACCTCTGGTCCCTTCATATCTTGGAGACAAAATGTCTGTGTGGAGTTCACTTTCATCCATCCCCACCATGAACAAGAAGACATCTGAACTGGTCCCATCCTGCAGTATCAGGAAACTATATGCTGAAACCTTCACCTTCCATGAGGAACTTGGAGAAGGGAGCTTTGGGAAAGTGGTGTTGGCCACCCATCCAGCCACTAACCAAAAGCTGGCGGTAAAGTTCATCTCAAAGAGAAAACTACTGAGATGTGGACCCTGGATGGCACTCACAGAAAGATGGATTCTGGAAGAAGGCAGAGAGTGCCCATACATCACCCATATTTATGGATCTTTCCAAACAAACGTAAGTCTTTTAATCTCCCAATTTCTTCTTCTCTTTCCTGTATTGCGCTCCACTATTGATCCAGACTCCCTACAATAGTTATGCAAATGGTGACTTTTTTTGGTAGTCAAAACTTACACATGGCAAAGCATCCCCCTGCCCCATGAGATGACAGTGTTCAGACCCGTCATCTAGTCCTTCAGGCACTAAGTGCTGAATTGGAGGAGGCAGAAGAAAGCTTAACTTGTGTCCCACATCAGGTTCTTCTGAGGGCTCTGGCTATTGATCAGGACAATGCAGTAAAGGTGAAAGAAGAAGTCTCTAGAGTGCTTCCTACAAGGCTGGAGCTTAGTGACATAAACTGTACAGAGTAGAGGCTTTCCTTCAAGAAACCACATACTGAGAGGCCGCCATTACTGACTTCAGACATTACTAGTTGCCTGGCTATCTCTGGCCTTAAAACTTTGAGTCACTGAGTCAGAACACGTCTACAACTGGCAAGGCAGGATAAATCAGGATTCCTGATCGACATACATCTTTCAGGATGGGAAGCCAAAATATAGAAGTCATTGGGCCACCATAACAACTTGACAAAACTAGTATTGTGGTAAAGGTCTTCCAGCAATGGCGGTCTAATATTCTTCTCTGTCTGGGTTTCCTGAGTTCCTCCCCAGGAAGCATTTAGTAAAGATGCCACACTGCACTCTCTGCTGGTGTGCGTGTCTTCATATATCCCTTCACAAAGTGAAAACTTCAATGTCTATAACGTAATCTGTTTTTCCTATTTTCACAGAACCATCTGGCCTTTGTTATGGAGTTTCTGTGCGGAGGAGATCTCTCCGACCTGATAAGAAATTCAGCTCCACTTCCTCTGGACACCTTAAGGTAAGTTTGTCAGGGTCACTTTGGAGTCGGGGGAGGCTGACCACTGAGAACAGGCAGTGACCTATCCAGGCCCCTCCAGCTGATCCCATCCATCTATACCCCTATGTACTATAGGGAGAACTCACTTTATCTTTACCATTAACTGGTGTGTGATGATTTTTGATGCTAATCCATGTATTTCTCTCTCCATCAGAAACCTAACAGCGGAAATTATTTGCGGCCTGCAATTCCTGCATGACAAAGAGATCGTTCACAGAGATCTCAAGCCAGAAAATATCCTGTTAGACAACGCTGGCCATGCCAGAGTTGCGGATTTTGGCTTGTCAGCGAAGGGAGTCACCCAGGCTAAGAGAAGTAACGAACATACAGGGACACCAATCTACATGGCTCCAGAAGTAAGTATGCTCCCAATATCAGATTTAATTAGAACATTTATCAAGATATACCCATTATTATGGTTGGATATGGAGAAGAGATAAAGGGGTGCTCCACTTCCACTAAATAGAGAATGTCTCCACTGGTGACCCGGTTGCTTTTAATGGGTTTCCAGGCTAGAACCATATCCCCAACAAAAGCTGGGAAGTTCTGAGTCATGGAGCAGTGTTGGGGCTTCTTTGTAGGGGACATTGAGGCCGAGGGTAGATGGATTCATCTGCCTGGCCCATTTCACACATATGAATGGGGTAAAACCTCCAGTAACTGCTCACCCACTGTTTCCCTTCTCCTCTTTAACATGGGGAGCGCTTGTGAAAATTGAGCTATTGGGGTCAGTATACCTTCATCCACCTACTTTAATTGGGGCAATTAAAGGGCACCTCTAGGCAAAGCCCCAGAGTGTTTAATCCCTTTCTATTTTATCCGACACGTAAAAAAAAAAAAGGGGTTTTGACTATACATCCTGTTTAAGCCCCACCTCCAATATTCGCAAGCTCCACTTCAGTTTGATGCCGTTTCACTGCAATTTTAGTCATGCATGAGCTTTATACATCACATATGTCGCTATGTTGTCATCTCTGTCCTCTGCTTGGTCTGACAATGTGCTCATCCCTCTTTCTCTTATGTTTCTACAGGTCTTGCAAAAAATGTATTATTTCAGTATGGTTGACTATTTCTCCCTTGGAGTCATAGTATACGAGATGGCGTTTGGGAAACATCCCTTCTACACCACGGAGGACTGGGAAGAAATAAAGACGAATATTCTTGAAATGGAGCCAGATTATGAGGAGGGTATGGACCCTGACCTCCATAACCTCTTAGTTAAGGTAAGTTACAGAGAGCCTTAAGCTCCTCTATTGCTCAGATATTGTTATTGGTCATGCAGCATCTCATTATATTTCATTCTTCATTACAGCTTCTGTGGAAAGACCAAGAGGAACGAAACCATCTAGTCAGTGACATCAGGAACAATCCGTTCTTCAAGACCATCGACTGGGCAGAGTTAGAGCGAAAAAAAGCAATGCCACCTAAATCCGAACCAGTAAGTATACAGATAATAGAGTCCAAAGACATTGGACGGGGAGGGGAGATTTTCAGCAGCAGGCTCCTCACCATCTAAGACATTTGTTTTAAACAGACTTTTCAGACCTGTCTATGAATTCGTGATCACTATATAATCATACAGTAGGGTCTGAATGATTTCTGTTCATTATTGGAGTTAATTATTGTGTATGTTATCTGACCACTAGAGGGAGCTAGGGTGGAAGGAGCCTACTTGGTGAAATCTGCTGCACTTTGGGTGTGGGGTTTGTTACCACTCTCTGTATCAATTAGAAGCAGTAATGAATGTCTTTTTCTCTGTCTAGATTTGTGAGGAACCATCAAATAACAGCATGCCCTTGAATGAGTATATCAACTACCTGGCCTGGGAGGCTCCAATATCACGATATGAGCAGGAGTATTTCACAGGCTTTTCATACATGAGCGACAGTCTGAAGATGTCACCAATGGACTTATTTTCACATCCACCATTATCGCCAGAGAAGAAGCCTAATTTTGCTGACTGTAGTGATGACAGTGAGTGTCAGAAGGAGGAACCAATGGACAGGTCTCCAATATTACCACTGAACATCCATGGACCAGTATCAAATCCAATGGAGAACCATTATAAGGCGGCTCTTCAACAATTGGCAGAGCAAATGGTCTTTCTTCAGCCATCACCAGCAGTCAGACAGGAGAATCTCTTCACACCCTGGCCAATGGATTATGAGGAGGCTCATATGAACCTAAAAGAGCCAGGGGAGCAGAATGATATCGATGACTTTGGCTACCAGATTCAGCAGCCACCACAGGAATTCTTCCCAGCGGCATACTGCCAGGAGAATGTGTTTACACCGTTGCCGATGTACCATGAAGAGGCTCATAACAATGTCATAGAGCCAGGGGAGCAGAATTATATTGATGACTTTGGCTACCAGATTCAGCAGCCACCACAGGACTTCTTCCCAGCGGCATACTGCCAGGAGAATGTGTTTACACCATGGCCGATGCACCATGAAGAGGCTCATAACAATGTCATAGAGCCAGGGGAGCAGAATTACATCGATGACTTTGGCTACCAGATTCAGCAGCCACCACAGGACTTCTTCCCAGCAGCATACTGCCAGGAGAATGTGTTTACACCGTGGCCGATGTACCATGAAGAGGCTCATAACAATGTCTTAGAGCCAGGGGAGCAGAATTACATTGATGGCTTTGGCTACCAGATTCAGCAGCCACCACAGGACTTCTTCCCAGCGGCATACTGCCAGGAGAATGTGTTTACACCGTGGCCGATGTACCATGAAGAGGCTCATAACAATGTCATAGAGCCAGGGGAGCAGAATTACATCGATGACTTTGGCTACCAGATTCAGCAGCCACCACAGGACTTCTTCCCAGCAGCATACTGCCAGGAGAATGTGTTTACACCGTGGCCGATGTACCATGAAGAGGCTCATAACAATGTCATAGAGCCAGGGGAGCAGAATTACATCGATGACTTTGGCTACCAGATTCAGCAGCCACCACAGGACTTCTTCCCAGCAGCATACTGCCAGGAGAATGTGTTTACACCGTGGCCGATGTACCATGAAGAGGCTCATAACAATGTCATAGAGCCAGGGGAGCAGAAGTACATCAATGACTTTGGGTACCAGATTCAGCAGCCACCACAGAACTTCTTCCCAACGGCATACTGCCAGGAGAATGTGTTTACACCGTGGCCGATGTACCATGAAGAGGCTCATACCAATGTCATAGAGCCAGGGGAGCAGAATTACATCGATGACTTTGGCTACCAGATTCAGCAGCCACCGCAGGACTTCTTCCCAGCAGCATACTGCCAGGAGAATGTGTTTACACCGTGGCCGATGTACCATGAAGAGGCTCATAACAATGTCATAGAGCAAGGGGAGCAGAATTACATTGATGACTTTGGCTACCAGATTCAGCAGCCACCACAGGTCTTCTTCCCAGCAGCATACTGCCAGGAGAATGTGTTTACACCGTGGCCGATGTACCATGAAGAGGCTCATAACAATGTCATAGAGCCAGGGGAGCAGAATTACATCAATGACTTTGGGTACCAGATTCAGCAGCCACCACAGAACTTCTTCCCAACGGCATACTGCCAGGAGAATGTGTTTACACCGTGGCCGATGTACCATGAAGAGGCTCATAACAATGTCATAGAGCCAGGGGCAGAGGCGGCTCTAGGCTTTGTGAGGCCTTAGGCAAAATTTAGACACGAGGCCCCACTCACGCCCATAATGGATAAAAAAAAATTCAAAGAGAGGGGGAGGAAGAGGGAGGGAGGGGGAGAGGAAGAGAGAGAGAGGGGGAGGGGAAGAGAGAGAGAGGGGGAGGGGAAGAGAGGGAGGAGAGAGAGAAGGGGGAAGGGAGAGAGAGAAGGGGGAAGGGAGAGAGGGGGGGAAGGGAGAGAGAGGGGGGAAGGGAGAGAGAGAAGGGGGAAGGAAGAGAGAGAGAGGGGGGAAGGGAGAGAGGGGGGAGGGGGGAAGGCGGGAGAGAGGGGGGAGGAAGAGAGAGAGAGGGGGAGCGGGAGAGAGAGAGGGGAGGAAGAGAGAGAGAGGGGGAGTGGGAGAGAGAGAGGGGAGAGAGGGGGAGAGAGGGGAGAGAGGGGGGGAGGGGGGAGGGGGAGAGAGGGGGGAGGGAGGAAGGTGGAGAGAGAGATCTCTAGCCCCGTTCCTGTCTGCAGCCCCTCCTGTGTACCATGTCCCAGTCTGCAGTGCCTGTCTATGGGAAGCTGTGTGTGATGCTCGGTACTTTACCTTCCATGCCAGCAGGGTGTTCATGACGGCCAGCAGCAGGCAGGGTCCATTCTCAGTCTGGGTGGGGACAGTGTCCTGCTCCTTCCAGAGGATCTGGTTGCTGTGAGATGGAGTGTGCGTTTTCTTATATTCGGTGTGCGTTTAATATATTCGGTGTGCGTTTATTATATTTGTTTTTCTTATATTCGGGCAGCACAGTGGTGTAGTGGGTAGCACTTTCGCCTAGCAGTAAAAAGCGTCACTGGTTCAAATCCCAACCATGACACTACCTGCTCAGAGTTTGCATGTTCTCCCTGTGCCTGCGTGGGTTTCCTCCGGGTACTCCGGTTTCCTCCCACACTCCAAAGACATGCTGGTAGGTTAATTGGCTTCTGTCCAAGAAATTGGTGATATCCTTGAAATCCTTGATGGTAGGGACTGATGTGAGTGTGTACTCACTCAGGATGGACTGGTGTCTTTATTCAACCTTACTAACTATGTAACTATGAGAGCCCATCACCAGAAACACTGATCCCTGAAAGCTGTGAAGTGAATATACCAAGCACACCAGAAGAAATGTTTGACCAAAGCAAACCTGTGCAGGAGTCAGAACAAGAGGTGGAACTCATATCGCCTAACTCAAGTTCCCCACCAGATCTGGTGCATGCAATTGCCAAGATGGCTGCCTCAACTGCTAACTGCTTTGTGTCTCCAGGGAGAAATCTGCTGTGTAAATTGGAATAAAATGTAAACCAAAAGTAATGCGTTTGTGTATGGATTTTGTTAAGCACTTTTGAATAATATATATTTTTTGTAAAATGATAGGATTATTTTGTATTCTCATTTACAGCCAGGAGGTGGAGCACTCAGCTCCTTTTCAAGTATTTTCTAGGCTATCCTAAGCAACTTGGCTGAAAAAAAGCCTGCTGTTTACTATATAGCTCAATAGCTCTCTCTGACCCTCCCTGTAACCACAATACCATCCCTCCCTATATCCCCAAGAATAACCGCCCCTGTAACTCCAATACTATCCCTCCCTATATCCCCAATACTATCCCTCCCTATATCCCCAAGAATAACTCTCCCATTAACCCCAATACTATACCTTCCTATATCCCCAAGAACATCCTTCACTGTAACCCCAGTAATAACCCTCCCTGTAACCCCAATACTAACCCTCCCTATTTCCCCTATAATAACCCTCCCTGTAACCCGAACACTAACCCTCCCTATATCCCCAAGAATAACCCTCCCTGTAACCCCAATACTATCCCTCCTTATATCCCCAACAATAACCCCCCCGTAACCCCAAAACGAACCCTCCCTATATCCCCAAGAATAACCTTCCCTGTAACCCTAATACAAACCCTCCCTATACCCCTAAGAATAACTCTCCCTGTAACCCCAATACTAACCCTCCCTATATCCTCAAGAATAACCCTCCTTGTAAACCCAATTCTAACCCTCCCTATATCCACAAGAATACCCCCCCTGTATCCCCAATACTAACCCTCCCTATATCCCCAAGAATAACCCTCCCTGTAACCCCAATACTATCCCTTCCTATATCCCCAAGAATAACCCTCCCTGTAACCCCAATACTAATCCCCCCTATAGCCCCAAGAGTAACCCTCCCTGTAACTGAACCCAGTAAATCTAGTGAGAAGGGGGGGTTGAGCCCCGAGTTCGCCTTTAAAAAGCTGGTCTGTAATGTCGGCATCTATAATGCCTCAGGAGCCCTAAAACACACCAATGGTCACATCATGAAGTGGAAGTTCTCCATGCTTGAAAAGAACTGTTTGGCGGCTCAAACTGTCTCATCTCTATATGGAGGATCCCATCCCAGCACAGTGTTCTCTTCTGCCTCTGGCTCCCCAGGTATAAAATACACAATCTACTTCATCTTGTCTTCCTAGATAGTCCTGTTCCTCTCTCTCCACCTCTGTCCAATCACACATACATTATATTACCAAAAGTATTGGGACACACAAACTTTCCAACCGGGCCATAGCTGAATGATGGCTACAGTGTGGTTGGATAATTCTGGGAGGTGCACAATGATGTCCCCCCAGAATCACGATCCCCACACACACCCTGGGGCGCACACACAGGAGTGTCCATGCTCGCCGTGTACTCGGGGCCCAGCGTATCACAAATCGGGGTAAAGGGCTGCTGGGATTGGCCCTTTACCCCGATCCATGACGCTACGGGTCCCTAGTACCCGCCCCTTTGCCATGTGATCACTCCGTCCAGCAGATCCAGAGCGATCACTGTCCATGAACCGGCGTCCTGTCCGGTTCTCTCCTCTCCTCACACTGATCGTGTGAGCAGAGGAGGGAGAAGCTGCAACTTGAGGCTGCTTGCTTTTTTTGCATGTATTCCAAGTGCCCATCTGTGCTCCAGCAGTGCAACATCAGAGCCCATCAGTGCCATATCAGTAACCAGCTGTGCCACATCAGTACCCAGCCATGCCACATTTGTGCCCAGCCGTGCGCTACAGTGCCCCAGCAGTGCAGATCTGTGCCTCAGCAGTGCCACACCTGTGCCAAAGCAGTGCCATATCAGTACCCAGCCATGCCACATTTGTGCCAGGCAATGCTCTACAGTGCACATCTGTACCCATCAGTGCACATATGTGCCCCAGCAGTGTCACACCAGTACCCAACAGTGCCCCAACTGTGCCCAGCACTGCCCCAGCAGTGTCCCATCTGTACCCAGCAGTGCCCTACAGTGCTACATTAGTGCCACATCTGTGCTCTATAGTGCCTCATCAGTGTTAATACAGTGCCCATCAGTAAGTGGACCCTCATCAGCACCCATCAGTGTAGTAAAAATGTGTAAAAAAATGTGTTTTCATTTTCTTTCCACAATTTTTCCGAAAAATTGTGGGGAAAAAAATGACATGTTCAAAAGACTCATTATGCCTCATAGAATATAAGTTGGTGTTTCTTTCCAAAATGGGGTCATTTTGTGGGCGTTTCCATTGTCCTGATGCTCCAGGGCCTTCAAACGTGTGATAGTGTCAGGAAAGGGTCCGTCCGCTGGTAAGATCCATCATTTGGCATGCAGTACTGAGGTCCACCAGCAGGTGTCTCCTGGCAGTTTGTAACTGTCAGGAGAGACTTTCCCTGCTGGTGTTATGTTACCATTGGGCCACAGTACTAGCGTCCACCAGCGGATGGATCCTGGCAGTAGGGAGCAGGCAACACTTTCTTCACTCAAGTGTTACTGGAAGACAATTAATGCAGTCTTATAAATACCCGGCAAGCCCACACATGCTTGTCTTGGTATCTTTCTCCCTGGAGCCTGACCCCATCCTGGACCTGGCCCTCCTGTTTGCCTTGGATCCCTGCTGTACAGCCCATCCATCCATCTATCTATCTGTCCTCGCCCTGTGCTGTTGGTTCCCCATCTGCTGACCCCCCTGTGTATTACCTCGGCCTGGCTTTTGTTACAATTCTGGTATTCCCCACTATTTGTATATATCATTGTTGTTTGTGGTTTTGGGTTGGTTGTGCACTATTATATTCACTTACTTTTCACCTATGTAAATAAACACCATTATTTTTCACTTACATGTGTTTCTGGTTTCCTCTGTGCAGTTCACACAGTCTGGTCTACTAATTCTCTGATAGTATACCAAGGCCATCCCTGACCAGAAGTGGCTACACAGAGGAACCATCTTGGTTCAGGTTGCTTTGCTGAAATGAATTTAGAGGTGATTCGTTATTATGCTTTGCTGGTGTCTGAGAGTAGTGACTATCTCCGCCGGACACTGAAAGATTCGTTTAGCTCACTCCTGGGTTGATCAGGGCTGTATGCTGTTTGGGGATGTTCAGCCATTAATTCAAATCTGCGCAGAGCTGGCCCTCAGGGCTGTCTTTAATATTGATTGGACCCTGGGCAAAACTTTTCTTGGGGGGGGCCCCCCATGCAGTTTTGCTCTCCACCTGCTCTGAGACATACAATAAATAGCAGTTAGACTCAATCAGTTTACTGAATCAGATCAGGCAGCTATAGCGATTGGTTGCCAGAGGTTACAGTGTATCATTACCACTCACTGACTGGTTGCTAGAGGTTACAGCACATGATTTCTGCTTGTTTATTGGTTGCTAGAGATAACTGTGGATATGACCTCAGAGGGGCATGATATACATATCAATGCTGTCGGCTGCCCCTATTTACATATGAATGCTGGTAATTTACATGTAAACACAGGGTCTGCAGATGAGTCATCTTTACAAACAATAGGGCAGAGCTGGGCAGCATTAGTAGCAACACTTCACACTGAGATATTGGGACACAGCACAGGACTAAAACCCTCAAAGGACGAGGGAATTTAAACCAGGATATTTGTCAAGTATGAGGCAGCTGCTTTGGGCCCCACAACAATGACAGGGCCCAGGTGCCCCTTTTGCCCTGCCTTAAAAAACGGCCCTGCTGGCCCTGCATCCCAGGGGGGCCATGATGATTTTTCTCCCCCTTTCAGTATTAATCAGGTCACATCACTGGTATGGCTTCTGGAAGATGATTCCCCTTACTTTTTTGAGCATTACACAGCCTGTTCCCAACAGATAATAGAATGTGTTGATTCTGTACAATTCCTTGTCAGACAGGCAGTATGTAACCCACAGTTTGTACAACTACTACTTTTAGCATGGTCTGGTATTTTGCAATCAGCCACAGCCAGCCCACAACAAACCATCTCTGCTACCAAAGACCTGCCTGCCCAAGAGCCTCTTCCACCATCACCTATGGCAACCTCAGTTTCAGCCCAATATACTCTACTCCCCACCAAATATCAATACTCTGTTTCTTCCTGTTGCACATACCCTGCCTTTAATCCAACTGCCTCTTTCCCGTTGCCTACTATCCCTCAAGAACTTCCCCTAGCTACTGTTACCTCTTCCTTGCCATATTCCAGCCCTTCTCTCCAGTCTGCTTCATCCCCCTACCTATAGATCTGCAGCTACCTACAGGTCTTCAGTAGCTAAATCTAAAGAGACGGAAGTTCTTTCCTACCCATTTGATCCTGCCAGTAACGCAACCTGCCTCCACACCAACCAACCTGCTCCAGTCTGCCTGCATGCCAGCTGAACCTGATCACCCACCCGATTCTGCCAAACATCTGCCTGCTATCCAGCCAGTGTCTCCGCCTGAACTTCCTATGCTCCAGTCTGATGTGCCTGACGTCCCAGTGCCCGCTGTCCAGCCTGACATCCCAGTGCCCGCTGTCCAGCCTGATGTCCTGCTCCCGTCCTTCCAGTCTGATGCCTTCCAATCTGATGCACCTGACGTGTCACTGCCTGCCTTCCAGCCTGACGTGCCGCTGCCTGCCTTCCGGTCTGATGCGCCAGTTTCCCGGTCCGATGTGTGCCTGTGCCCGCTGCCCAGGCTGATGTGCCTGTTGCCCTGTTCAAGGTGACTGCTGCCCAGTCCAACAACCCGGACCCTGCCGATGACCTGGAGCCCTCTGTCTACCTAGATGCCCTGCCTGAAGAGCCTGTTGCACAGCCTGATATACCCCCCCATCCAGTGTTCTGTTTGACGCCATAGACTATGGACAATTTCAGCCAATTGGAGCGTCCAGAGGCCGCTCCTTTGAGGGGGGTACTGTCAGGAAAGGGTCTGTCCGCTGGTAAGATCCATCATTTAGCATGCAGTACTGAGGTCCACCAGCAGGTGTCTCCTGGCAGTTTGTAACTGTCAGGAGAGACTTTCCCTGCTGGTGTTATGTCACCATTGGGCCGCAGTACTAGCGTCCACCAGCGGATGGATCCTGGCAGTAAGGAGCAGGCAACACTTCCTGCACTCAGGTGTTACTTGAGGACAAATAATGCAGTCTTATAAATACCCAGCAAGCCCACACATGCTTGCCTTGATATCTTTCTCCCTGGATTCTGACCTTGAGCCTGTATCTGACCCCATCCTGGACCTGTCCCTCCTGTTTGCCTTGGATCCCTGCTCTACAGCCCATCATCCATCTTTCCTCGCCCTGTCCCATTGGTTCCCCATCATTACCCATCTGCTGACCCCCCTGTGTATGACCTCGGCCTGGCTTTTGTTACAATTCTGGTATTCCCCAATATTTGTATATATCATTGTTTGTGGTTTTTGGGTTGGTTGTGCACTATTATATTCACTTACTTTTCACTTGTGTAAATAAACACCATTATTTTTCACTTGCATGTGTTTCTGGTTTCCTCTGTGGAGTCCACACAGTCTGGTCTACTAATTCTCTGACAGATAGGTTGTCAGGAAATTGGGTGTGTAATTTATGTCCCTAGAACATCTGAAGGTGCTCCCTGTATGTTGGGCCTCTGTATGTGGCCAGGATTAGGGATGAGCTTCGAGTCGAACTCGTGTTCGACACGAACATTGCCTGTTCGGAACGGCAAACAATTTGGGGTGTTCACAGCAAATTCAAAAAGCCATGGAACACCCTGTAAAAGTCTACGGGAGAAATCTAAAGTGCTAATTTTAAAGGCTTATATGCAAGTTATTGTCATAAAAAGGGTTTGGAGCCCTGGGTCCTGCCCCAGGGGACATGTATCAATGCAAACTTTTAAAAACTGCAGTTTTTTTGGGAGCAGTGATTTTAATAATGCTTAAAGTGAAACAATAAAAGTGTAATATTCTTTTAAATTTCATACGGGGGTGTCTATAGTATGCCTGTAAAGGGGTGCATGTTTCCCGTGATTAGAACTGTCCCTGCACAAAGTGTCATTTCTGCAGGAAAAAAAAGTCATTTAAAAGCACTTGTGGCTATAATGAATTGTCGGCTCCCCGTAATACATAGAACAGTCATTGATTTAAAAACAAAAACAAACAAACGTGGGGTCCCCCCCCCAATTCAATTACCAGACCTTCAGGTCTGGTATGGCTATTAAGGGGAACTCCACGCCAAATAAAAAAAAAAATGGCGTGGAGTCCCCCCCTGCTGTGGAACAGAGATGACAGTTGCTCTTTAAATATTATGATTTAAAAGCGAGTTGCTTTAAATAAAATACACCCTGCGGTTAGGTGTGCTGAAATGCAAGGAAGATGTTGATAAGTGGGGGAGAGCAGAGTGAAAGACAGAAAAAGTCAGTGTGCTGGATGGGAATGGTGCGGTTACCTGTACAGTTAGGCCGAGCACACACGGATCAAAATTCAGTGGGTTCAACAGCTATGTATGTAGCTTCCCCTGTTGGACACAAGCTAATCATTAGATTGGCTTCTGCTGCCTATTTCCTGATATCAGCATACAATGTGGATGTAGAAAACTTGATTTTTTTTTTCATTCAGGTTGCTGGCTGAAGGAATAAAAAAAACTCATAGTTGCCAACTGTCCCGAATTTCCCGGGACATTCCCGGGATTAGGACATTTGTCCCGGGAAATTGAATTTCCCGTTTTTTTGCCGCGGCCGGCGGAGACAATGTCTTCCGCCGGCCGCCATTTTTAAAAAGACCAGAAGCTGGTCTTCAATAGAGAACCTGTGGCGCCGCCCACCCCCCGCTGCCAGGGTGTGTGAAGAGCAGTGAGCGGCGCCACAGTTCAAAGTCAGGCCAGGAGATGTAATGTCCTGTCGGGGGAGTCCGTGCAGTGAGTATGTGGGGGCCAGTCTGTGGATGTGGGGGCCGGTCAGTCTGGATGTCAGAGGGGCACCAGATGTAAGGAGGGGCTCCGCTGATGGACACAGATGTGAGGAAGGTACCTCTGATGGGGCACCTGATGTAAGGACAGACTCCGCTTGGGACACCTGATGGCAGGCAACGTGGCTAGTGCCGCGCTAATGGCTCCCACTGATTCTGCATTATGGTGAGTTGAATGATTTCATTTCATATTACAATGTAATAATAGAAATAATGCGCTTCAATCATCCTGACACCATAACAATCATGGCGCCGGGATGATTGAAGCGCTAACACCAGGTATTTGGAGTATCTTTATCTGCTGATTGTCAAACTCTGGCAAACACATATTGCTATTGTGGTACAGGATCGGGGGGGGGGGGCTGCTGTCTCCCTTTTCTCTCCCCCGGAATCTCAGACTCTAACCACACCCCTTTGAGCCACGCCCACATGTAAGCAATGCCCATATTTTGCTGCCGCTTTTTTTGCCTTTTTATATGCCACACCTATAACCGCATGCCCCGCCCCCTAATTATAATACAACTCTGCCTACTGCCAAAAAAGTGTCCCGATATTATTATTATTTTTTTTTTTTTTACAATGTTGGCAACTATGCCAGGAGGACCCCACTGCTGACAGAGACATAGAAAAGCAAGACTACAGTTTGCCAAAATGTACTTGAGTAAGCCAAAATCCTTCTGGGAAAACGTCTTGTGAACAGATGAGACCAAGATGGAGCTCTTTGGTAAAGCACATCATTCTACTGTTTACCAAAAAACGGAATGAGGCCTACAAAGAAAACAGTACTTACAGTGAAATATGGTGGAGGTTCAATGATATTTTGGGTTTGTTTTGCTGCCTCTAGCACTGGGTGCCTTGAATGTGTGCAAGGCATCATGAAATCTGAGGACTACCAAAGGATTTTGGGTCGCACTGTAGAGCCCAGTGTCAGAAATCTGGGTTTGTGTCCGAGATCTTGGGTCTTCCAGCAGGACAATGACCCCAAACATACGTCAAAAAGCACCCGGAAATGGATGGCAACAAAGCGCTGGAGAGTTCTATGGTAGCCAGCAATGAGTCCAGATCTAAATCCCATTGAACACCTGTGGAGAGATCTTAAAATTGCTGTTGGGGAAAAGGCTCCAGTCTAATAAAAGAGACCCGGAGCAGTTTGCAAAGGAAGAGTAGTCCAAAATTCTGGGTGAGAGGTGTAAGAAGCTTATTGATAGTTATAGGAAGCGACCGATTTTTAGTTATTTTTTCCAAAGGTTGTGCAACCAAATATTAAGTTAAGGGTGCCAAGAATTTTGACCAGCCCTTTTTTGGAGTTTTGTGTGACATTATGTCCAATTTGCTTTTTTTCCTTCCTTTTTTTTTTTGTTTTGTTCCAATACACACAAAGGGAATAAACATGTGTATAGCAAAACATGTGTTACTGCAATACTTTTCTGTGAGAAATACTTGATTTTCTTGAAAAATTTCTGGGGTGGGTGCCAACAATTTCTGCCATGACTGTGTATGTATGTGTGTTTATATATATATATATATATATATATATATATATATATATATATATATATATATATATATACACACATGTGATCTGACTGGGGGGGGGGGTGGGGTGCTGGATACTCATCCTCCCCCACCAATCGTCAGGCAGGGAGACAGAACTGCAATTTGCATATATAAACAAGGCAGATTGCAGTCCTAACAAGGAGGGGAGGGATGGAGTTTGCGTCCCTGCAAAGCAGGGGATAAAATCCACTACCTCCCCTATTAAAAGTTCCTCACACAGTACACCTAAACACTAGCTAGGCACACAATTAACCCTTTGATGTTAATCCCTTCCTAGCCAGTGTCATTAGTACAGTGACAGTGCATATTTTTAGCACTGTATTAGGGTCACTGATTCCCTAAAAGCGTCAGTTAGTTTCCCAACTGTTTGCTGAAATATCCTAGTCCCACTATAAGTCACTGACTGCCACCATTACTAGAATATTAATAAATTATATACACACACACACACGTGTGTGTATATATAAATATATATATGTATGTATACATACACATATATATAATGCATGATCTGGCACGCAGTTGCCGCCCTGTAGCAGTAAAACTGCTAATAGGGTGTTTCAGAAGCGTTTACCAGGCTGGCTAAGTTCACATGTATGTGTGTCAGGAATGTGTGCAAAATTGATTGCTTTTCTGACATGCATAGAAACCCACTGCCATTAACAGATGCACAGCAGCACTATTGTTAATGGCATCCCCACACATCTGCAAATGCACATGCCAAGCCGCATGGTGCTGCAGTCAGAGACCTCTTTTCCACATTTCTCAAATGTAGGGCAGCCCATTGAAAAGAATGGGATGCCCTACACACAAGCCTCGGGAATGTGCAAAACAGGGAAACACGTCCATGTTTTGCACATTCCCAAGGGTTGTTTGTAGGGCATGGTTACACCTGTATGTGTGAACCAGTTACTAGATGCCTGCATTAGTCTTTTTTTTTTTTTTTGTTTAAGTAGAATTAAAGGCAAAAAAAATCTTTTTTCATTTTGAATGAAATAAGGGAGGGTTATAACCCCTCTGGTGCATCTTTGCCGACCGGAATAATGGGGGTTATAACCCCCCTGGTGTGTCTTTGCCGACTCCTCCAAGCTGTAAGCCCATAGGGTTCATGGATAGGGATGGCCGAACAGTTCGCCCGGCGGTCGTTTTGCGGCGAATTTCGGCTGTTCGCGGTCCGCCATTTCGGCGGACTATTGGCGCCGTTCGCCCAGCGGACTTCCGTGTTTTTACTGTGTAAAGGAACTTTGACCTGATGACACATCCATCATGGGGTACAGGACAGCCAATTGAGACATGACAGCACATGGACACTTGGACATTCCCCCTAACTTATAAATGCACCCGATCCGGCGGCCATTTTACATTCTTTCTTCTGTCACTATAGGGAAAGGTTGCTGTTTGGAGCAGGGAGAGATAAACCGCTAGCTATTTGGTACACAAAAGTTCTTTTCAGGACTGGTATAGGTGTTAGGTGTATATAGGTTTGCTGTGCTACTGATTGTTGCAGCAGCCTGATGCCACGCTTCTGATGTCAGTGCTCTCTATCACGGTGCTGCTGTCAGTGCTGTATATCACGGTGCGGGTGTGAGTGCTTAATGTCACGCTGCTGATGTCAGTGCTCTCTATCACGGTGCTGCTGTCAGTGCTGTATATCATGGTGCTGATATCAGTGCTGTATGTCACGCTTCTGATGTCAGTGCTCTCTATCACGGTGCTGCTGTCAGTGCTGTATATCACGGTGCGGGTGTGAGTGCTTAATGTCACGCTGCTGATGTCAGTGCTCTCTATCACAGTGCTGCTGTCGGTGCTGTATATCACGGTGCTGGTGTGAGTGCTTAATGTCACGCTGCTGATGTCAGTGCTCTCTATCACGGTGCTGCTGTCAGTGCTGTATATCACGGTGCTGATGTCAGTGCTGTATGTCACGCTTCTGATGTCAGTGCTCTCTATCACGGTGCTGCTGTCAGTGCTGTATATCACGGTGCTGATATCAGTGCTGTATGTCACGCTTCTGATGACAGTGCTCTCTATCACGGTGCTGCTGTCAGTGCTGTATATCACGGTGCTGGTGTGAGTGCTGTATGTCACGCTGCTGATGTCAGTGCTCTCTATCACGGTGCAGGTGTAATTGCTGTATGTCACGCTGCTGATGTCAGTGCTCTCTATCACGGTGCTGTTGTCAGATGACTCTATCACGGTGCAGGTGTCATTGCTGTATGTCACGCTGCTGGTGATCATCTCCTGCACCCTCTTCTTTGCCTACCCTGGTCCCTGACCTTCCCTCTCCTCCATTGCCTTCATGCGCTCCACAGTCCTGAATTGTCAGAACAATTTCCCATATAAAAAAAGAATGCTTGTAGTTGTCGATCCCAGATTCCCCTCATACATGTGTTATGTCATTGGCCATGTGGTGGGACTATGTTTGCACAGCTAATAATTATTTTGTGGCTGCATATTTGACCTATAGGTTTGCGAAGTTCGCCTCCCATTGAAGTCAATGGGGCCCTCCACGAACGTTCCGTTTCGCGAACTATCGGCCGCGTTCGCGGTCCGCGTTCGCGAAACGTCCCGTCGGAAGTTCGTCCATCACTATTCATGGACTACGCCAGACAGTGTGGGCATGGTCACTCACCTTGCATGCAGGGGGACCTTTCTGCACAGAGCGCACTCATCAATGCCTGGGACCAATCTAATATTGAGACAGTTTCCCAACATAGAGATGAGCTTTCACTGTGTACAGTAATAAAGTGCAGAGTTCCTCTGAAAAGTAATTTGTCACATGACATTCCACACTGTAACATGCCTACTCCACCAGTACAGCATACTTCTGTTACCTCACTCACAGTTACAGAATGGGGTCCCGCCGTATACCTAGTGTTGGCCTTATGTGTGCACTTAACTGGAGCTGGAGCAGAACCCTCTCTGTAAAGTACCAGAGATTACATCTTTATGGCTTGTCTCTGTCTTCTTCCCCTGCAGGCTCCCTCTGTGTGAGCAGAGCCCTTCCCCCTTTTAAAAAGGGCACATGGAGAGAGGCAAAGCCCAGAAAGAGTGGGAACTGTAGAATTCGTATTAACCTTCCCTAACCTGGGCAGACTAGCTAGTTTACTAACATGGTACATTCCCTTTGCTGGCAGCTGCCTACAGCCTGCCTGTACATTTAGGAGATTTTTCTTCACTTCCTGCTCCATAGCCAAAACAGGAAGTGAGAGAAAATCCCTGCAAATCAAGGAAATCTCTTGAGGACCCCCAGGTCACCAGAACTAGTGTCCCTATTGGAAGATTTCCCCTCTATTACTGTTCTGGGGATAACCCAAAATTTGGGATTTTCTTTCTATTTCAATGACAATGGTAAACAGGACAAATAAAGAGGGTGAATCCCCCTAACAGAGGCACAAATAGCAATAAAAGCTGACGAGGTTGTAATCCCTCTGCACTCTATCCAAAACTTAAAAAAAAGTTTTGCCCTTAGTTATACTTTAAGCCTTTTTTTCTGGAGAAGTGTGGAGGATTGTTGAAGGTGTAGTTTCTACAAACCGGACAGGCTTTAGATTTTAAGAGGAAAGGACTTCAGCTTCCAGCAGCACAGTGGTGGAGAGGAGGGGAAGTGTTGTAGCTTTCTTGGGCTGAGGAGTAGAAGGAAGAGGGGACGTTTTGCGGAGAGACTGAGGCTGGAGGCTGGAAGTGGACTGCTGCAACTGAGTGAAAGAGGGACACAGTGGCAGCCATATTGGAGCATGGGAGGACACCCTGAATGCTGAGGACACTGGCCAGGGTACACTTTATTAGTGAGCAGAAGGAGATCCCCCGCTGGCACAGAGTAATAAGAGGCCGTTGGTCAACCCTGCATTACACCTTGATAAAAGAGGAATTGTCTGCAAATAATGCAATGGCAGTGCCTGTATCAGTTCTTAAAAGAAAATGACCTCGAGTGCACCACTATAATGGCTGTTGTTTATTTTCCGGTAAGTCAATCCAGAATTGATATCTTAAAGTGTGTGTGTGTGTGTGTGTGTGTGTGTGTGTGTGTGTGTATATATATATATATATATATATATATATATATATATATAGCAGCCTTAACCTTTTGGGCTTACCGGTTACCTCCGCTTGGCTTGTTCTTCTACGTCTAGGGGCTCCCAGGGTTGATACCCAACAACTTTGGACGCTGACACCAATAAAGTCCTTTTGAAAGGTTTTAATTTGCAGGGCTAACGGCCAACAATACAGTCTCGTATGGGAACAGAGGGCAAGGGTGAAGAAACTCAGGCACCTTGAACTGCTAGTATAACAAAGTATCTATTACCACCCAGAGAGTAGCCACTCGCAGCTAGGCACTTCAGGGCTGAACAAATCTCTAGCCAGAGATTATGACAATCAGCACGTTGGTTCAGAACTAAAGAAATCTCTAACCTTGAAGAAGTTGTATCTGAAAGCGAACAAGAACCTTTTTTCCTCAGTACCTGGAACGTTCTCTTTCTCCTTGACAGTATCCCCAAAGCATCCTCCCAATGTTGAGGGCATGTGGCCTGGTACGGTTCAGGAGAGGGCGCTCTCTCGCCCCCCCCCATCTTTTCCTGCGGCCTGCCAGGTTGCGTGCTCGGATAAAGGGTCTGGTATGGATTTTTAGGGGGAACTCCACGCCATTTTGTTTTTTTTAAATTGGCATGGAGTTCCCCTTAAAATCCATACCACAGGTCTGGTATGGGTATTTGGTGGGAACCCCACGTCATTTTTTTTTTTTTTTTTTTATCAATGACTGTTCTCTGTATTACGGGGAGCTGACAATTCATTATAGCCGCAAGTGATTTTAAATGACTTTTTTTCCTGCAGAAATTACACTTTGTGCAGGGACAGTTCTAAGCACGGGAAACATGCGCCCCTTTACAGGCATACTATACACACCCCCCAGGTACGAAATTTAAAGGAATATTACACTTTTATTGTTTCACTTTAAGCATTATTAAAATGACTGCTCCCGAACACTTTTTATGACAATAACGTGCATATAAGCCTTTAAAATTAGCACTTTAGATTTCTCCCATAGACTTGTACAGGATGTTCCGCGGCTTTTCGAATTTGCCGCGAACTCCCCAAAATTTTCGCTGTTCGACTCAAACTCAAAGCTCATCCCTAGTGGCCCGTGTGAATGTCGCCCTTACATTGGTGGTCAGTGTAAATCCCTCTTTACATTTGTGATTGCTGTGAATGCATCTATTACATCAATGGTCAGTGTAAACCCATATTACATTAGTGGTCAGTGTAAACCCCTATTACATTGATGATGGCCAGTGTTAAAACTCCTCTTTATATTGGTAGTTGGTAAAAAAAAAAAAAATCAGCATTGTCATCGATCACACTCTCCCCCCCACACCAGCACTGCCACTGATCCCACGAGTCCTAGGATCCCTAGGAGTTTTCTGTCTATTGATGGGTCCCCTCACCTCCGCAGTCCATGGTGTGCAGGCAGTGAGGAGATGATGTGCAGTAACCTCTAGCAACCAGTGAGCAGTATTGATGAACAGTGATCTCTAGCAACCAATCAACAAGCAGAAATCATGTGCTGTAACCTCTAGCAACTAATCAGTGAGTCGTAATGTGTGCTGTGAACTCTAGCAACCAGTCAGTGAGCTGTAATGATACACTGTAACCTCTGGCAACCAAATGCAATCGCTGCCTGTTCTGATTCAGTAAACGGGTTTTGAGTCTAGCTGCTATTTATTGTATGTCTCAGAGCAGATGGAGAGCAAAACAGCATGGAGAGTCCAATCAATATTAAAGAAGGCCCTGCTGCTGCTTCTGGATCATCACGAGGTACGAGGAAGCAGATACACTGACAGTGTGCATGGCATCAGTGATCTGCTGATTGCTGGTGTAATGCTTTTCAGGCTCCTGCAACAAAAAATAATAAATGCACCTTTTTTTTTACCTTCAAAAAAATTTACATTTATTATTTTTTCTGAAAAAGTGAACTTATCCCTCGAAGTTCTCCAGTGACATGATGCCACCGTTGGCAGGGCTTCAATCTTCACCCTGTCTTCCTTTTCGGGTCCACATCCTGGGGCCATCTGGTTAGCCATGTGGCAATAATGTCACTCCCGCGCATGTGTGCGGGTGCCGCTATTAATGGCACAGGACTCTGAAGGAACGGCACGGGTATGCGATTCCTTCAGATCGCATGTGCCGGTGACGTTGCCGGCCCATTCACAAGTAAATTCACTGTGCACTGTTTAGAAGATATTTACTGTACCTTTAGGTAAGCCTTATTATAGGCTTGTTGTTGTTCAGACGTTTAGTCGTTTCTGAATCTTCTTCCCCCCATGGCTTCAGCCCTGACTCCACCCCCTTTTCCCTGCCGATGTATACCCCACCTTTTTAATGAAGCGCCCATAAAATGCAGCCTCACGGTGCCCCTCAAATGCAGCCTCACCAGCGCCCTTCAATGCAGCCTCACCAGTGCCCATCAATCCAATCTCACTAGTGCCCATCAATGCAGCCTCACCAGCGCCCATTTAATGCAGCCTCATCAGTGCCCCTGAAATGCAGCCTCACCAGTGCCCATTAATGCAGCCTCACTAGCGTCCATCAAATGCGGCCTCACCAGTGCCCATTAAATGTAGTCTCACAAGTGCCCATCAATGCAGCTCCACCAGCGACCTTCAAATGCAGCCTCACCAGCAACCATTAAATGCAGCCTCACCAGCGCGCATTAAATGCAGCCTCACCAGTGCCCATCAAATGTAACCTCACCAGCGCCTATCAATGCAGCCTACCAGAGCCCTTCAATGAATGTTTGCTGGCTTCCATTTATTCGGGAGTCGGGACACAGTCCTCTCCTCTCTGCTCCTCCTGGCGTCCCATACAGGGCTGGTGCAAGGATTTTTGACACCCTAGGCGAAACCTCATTTTGCCGCCCCCCCTTGGCTGCACCACTGATTCCACCCCCTTTTCCCTGCCGATCTATACCCCACCTTTTTAATGAAGCGGCCATTAAATGCAGCCTCACCAGCGCCCATCAAATGCAGCCCCACCAGCGCCTATCAAATGCAGCCCCACCAGTGCCTATCAAATGCAGCCTCACCAGCGCCAATTAAATGCAGCCTCACCAGCGCCCATCAGTGCAGCCTCACTAGCACCCATCAATGCAGCCTTGCCATCACTCATCAAATGCAGCCTCACCAGTGCCCATCAATGTAGCCTCATCAGTGCCCATCAAATTCAGCCACACCAGCGGCCCTCCAATGGAGCCTCACCGGTGCCCCTCCAATGCAGCCTCACCGGTGCCCCTCCAATGCAGCCTCACCGGTGCCCATCAAATGCAGCCTCTCCAGCGCCCATCAATGCAGCCTACCAGAGCCCTTCAATGAATATTGGCTTGCTTCCATTCATTCGGGAGTCGGGACACAGTCCTCTGTCGTTGCTGCGCCTCTGACACTATGTGCAAATGGAGTAGCGGCTGCCTACTGATGCTGAGACTTATTTGCTTGCTTCAGAGAGAAGAGAGTAGGAACACCAGTGGCCGGGCACCCTAGGCAGCAGGGTGTCATAGGCGACTGCCTAGTTTGCCTAGCGGTAGCCCCAGCCCTGGTCCCATAGGATCGCCTGACTTTTTGGCCAATTGGGAAACGTGTTTCATACCTGTTTTCTGATTGGCCGGGAGGAGGATCAGTGTTGCAACAGTAAATACTCATTCGCTGTTGCATCACACCTGGATGGGCTCAGATCGCATGCTCTGTGACCCAAGTCCATGCTATTTTGAAGCCTATTAGAGTCTATGGCTCGAATCAGGTGCTTAAAAAATGCCCGCTGCTGTAATTTATATGCCCGGTGACCCCAAATGGCATACCTCCCAACACTTTGAGATAGGAATGAGGGACACCTACTACCAAATGTATGTAGGCATAGGACACGCCCCCTGCCACACCCCCTTAAAGGAGAATTACCAAAAAAAGGTTAATTAAATCCACAAGGATTTTTTTAATCACTACTATTCCTCTGTATTGGCTTTTAAAATGTACAAATGCAGCAAATTAGATTTTGGATGGAAGGTTTAGCCCTGGGGAACACTTTTTGAAAGATAAAAAGTGCATTATGTACTACTATATAGATCAGACCAAAATGAGGGACAAATGAGGAGGAATGAAGGACAGAGGGACAGTGCTCCAAATCAGTGACAGTCCCTCGAAATCAGGGACAGTTGGGAGGTATGCCAAAGGGGCTGGACACGTGAATAGGGAGCGGCAGTGGTGGCCGTAGATAGGGGTGCATATAGGGGTGGAGAGGAGAGAGAGAACGGTGCCTGGGCGCCCCTAATGGACGGGCCGCCACTGCCTATAGGTAAATATCAACCATAGGAGTTTACTCCCACCTCAACAGACTCTTTAACTACTTCTCACCCGACCAATGTACATAAACGGCCGAGTGGGCGCTCTCTCCTTCTGAGTGGACGTTCAGGAACATCCCTTTAGATGCGCTTGTGTCACCCGAACACAGCACATCTCCGATCGGTGGGAGAGCTCTGTGATTGGCCCTCCTGATCACATGAAGCCGTGTCCAATTACAGCTGTCATGTGATGTAAACACAGAGCCGGTTGCTAGGTAATCGTCTCTCCTCTCCTCACACAGAAGTTGTAGGTGAGGAGAGGAGAGCGGATCGCTGCAGCCGCCTGGTGATTAGTGAATATGAGCTGTTTTTTTTACAGCTTTTTACTCACTGATCACCAACCTAGTGTCACCACACAATGTAAAGCACACATGTCCCACACAATGTCCCCAAATAATAAAAACACATGTCCCCCACATATGTCCCTCTAAAATCACATGTCCCAATGATCATCTGCACACATCTGTACATGATCATTTGCGTACATCTGTCCGTGATCACACAAACCAATTATTATACACTTAATAGAAAAAAATTTTACGAAAAACATGTAGCAGAATACATTTTCGCTTAAATTTATGACAAAATGTGATTTTATTGGATTTCTTTTAAAATAGAAGAAAATATTGTTTTTTTTTCCTCTCTTTTTTTCGCTTATATCGCAAAAAATAAAAAAACGGAGTCGTGAATAAATACCACCAAAAGAAAACTCTCTTTGTGCAAACAAAATGATAAAAACTTCATTTGGGTACAGCGTAGCATGACCGCGCAATTGTCATTGAAAGTGCGAGAGCGCTGAAAGCTGAAAATTGGTCTGGGAAGGAAGGGGGTAAAAGTTTCCGGTATTGATGTGGTTAACTACTGAAGAAATATAACTAGTCGTTGAAATGATGGGCTCCTGATGCTTGATGTTTGTACATAAGAATATAAAGTTCATAATAATATTCTGTTTAAAAACGAATGTGTGGGATTAGTGATGTCACATATATTATAAAGCAAAAAAAAAACCCTGAAAAAAATAATTTAAAGATCATTTTGCAATCATTCGGATTGTTATGTGTCCCATCGAATAGAAACTACTTATATAACGGGAATATACTGTGTAGTTGTTTCTATACTCCACATTTTATTGTGATTGTTGGCAACATGTAACACCATGTTTCTGCTATAAAGATGCTATGTATAGAACGATATACGGTAAGTGTGGGTGAGGAAGACGTTGAGCAGTGACAAAGCAGGTCGGCATGGTGTACACCGAACGATCTAAAATAAAGACTCGTGTCACAGTTGATCAAACAAAGCGACGTGCCACCAAAGTCACATTTGTATTAAGTATTTATAGCGAGCTTCAAGCAGAAGTAAAGCCTGCATTGGATGTTCTTTTATACAAGCATATTATACATTGTTATATTTTTTATATATATATATATATATATATATATATATATATAATATACCTTATCACATTATATATACACTCCACGGCCACTATTTTAGGTACCCCTTGCTAGTACCGGTATAGATTCACCCAGGTGTTGGAAACCCAAAGGTGCTCTATTTGGGGTTGCCACCTTTTCTGCAAGTCAAACCCGAACACTTTAACGGCGCTCAGCAATTTTTAATTTTTTTTTATATTATGAACTATATATATATTTTGCTATTAAATAACATTTCTAATCATATGAAATTAATAACAAGAGTCCCCCTTTACATCTGAGTCCACAGAGTTCCCCTTTTACATCTGAACTCTGCAGACTCTGATGGAAAGGAGAACTCTGGAGACTCTGACATAAGGGATCCTCTGGGAACCCCGAATTTAAGGAGGAATGCTGAGAACTCTGATGTATGGAGAGGAAACACTGTGGCCTCTGGTGTAAAGGGGAAATCTGATGTAAGGGGTGCTCTGAGAACCCTGATTTACCTTAGTGAACTCTCTCAGAGGCAGGAGAGAGAAGGGGGGAGACTTCAGTCACAGACATGGATGGATGGTGAGCTCACTCACCCCTTGGCAATCAGCACCTCTCATCCAGATGTATCTGAGGCTGCTGGACTTCAAATTTCCAGCCCCCACTTTCCTTTTCTGAAGTACAGCACCGGGGATTGGAGTGTGGGCAGACACAGAGGGGTAGGGGTGGGGGGGAGGTGCAGATCGAGCCCTCTCGCCTCTCCCGTCTGTGAGTGTGTGTTTGGGGGGGTTGTTAGTGCTGGCTTTGGGCAGCGTAAAAGAATGTAACAGTCACTCTTAGCTTAGGCAACTGCAGCCAGCAACCCTGCTGGGAAGCCATAGTCCAGTCTGAATAATGTGTCCGGGTTTCAGGCAGTCTGAAACCCGGATGCATGGTTCCAAACCCAAACGGTCCGGGTGAATCCTGGACAGGTGGCAACCCTAGCTCTATTGGATGAGATGTGGTGACTGTGGAGGCCATTGGAGTCCAGTGACCTCATTGTCCAGTGGTGAGATGATTGGAGCTTTGTTACATGGTGCATTATCTTGCTGGAAGAAGCCATCAGAAGATGGGGACACTGTAGTCATAAAGGGAGGGACATGGTCAGCAGCAATACTCAGGTAGGCCGTGGTGTTTAACCACTTGCCTACCAGGCACTTACACCCCCTTCCTGCCCAGGCCATTTTTCAGCTTTCAGTGCTGTCGCACTTTGAATGATAATTGGGCGGTCATGGTACGCTGTACGCAAACACATTTTTTATCATTTTCTTCACACAAATAGAGCTTTCTTTTGGTGGTATTTAATCACTGCTGGGCTTTTTATTTTTTCCAGAAAAAAAAAAGACTAAATATTTTGAAAAAAAAATGTTTTTTTACTTTTTTCTGTCAGTAAATTTTGTAACTAAGTAATTTTTCAACCTTCACTGATGTGCGCTGATGAGGCAGCATCGATGGGCACTGATAGGCTGAACTGGTGGGCATTGATGAGGTCGCATTAATATGCCGCACTTATGGGCACTGATAGGTGGCACTGATTAACACTGATAGGCAGGACTGATGGGCACTGTTAGGTGGCACTAATAGACGGCACTGATAGGTGGCAGTGGTGGGCACAGATAGGCAGCACGGATAGGTGGTACAGATGGGCATTGATGGGTGGCACTGATGGGCGACACTGATGGGCAGCACTGATAGGCGGCACTGATTGCCAGCACTGACTGGCATGGCTAATGGGCACTGATTGGTGGTACTTGTGGGCAGTGGTGGGCACTGATAGCTGCCACTGGTGGGCACTGTATGCTGGCATTGGTGGGCACTGTATTGTGACACTGAATTTCTTTATTGTAATCGGGGCACTGATGATCAGTGCCCTGATTACATTCCTACATGTCCCCCTGTGAGGAGATGCCGCTGATCAGCTCTCCTCGCCGCACACTCTGTCAGTGTGAGGCGAGGAGAGCTGATTACTGGAATATCAGTGTTTACATGTGATCAGCTGTGATTGGACACAGCAGATCACATGGTTAAAGAGCTGTGGCTCTTTACACAGATCGGGGTCGCGCCGTGTCAGACACACAAGAACGGCTGTTCTAAGATGCCATCATATGATGTCATCCCAGAACAAGAGCTGCACCGCCCCGCCGTCATTTGACAGTGGGCGGGCGAAAACCACTTAAACTGAATGTTGCAGCTGAAATCGACACATCAGACCAGGCAATATTTTCCAATCTTCTCAGTGAGCCTGTGCGAACCGTAGTCTCAGTTTTCTGTTCTTAGCTGACAGGAGTGGCACCTGGTGTGGTCTTCTGCTGCTGTAGCCCATCTGCTTTAAGGTTTGATGTGTTGTGCATTCACAGACGGTATTCCGCATACCTTGGTTGTAATAAGTGGTTATTTGAGCTACTTTTGACTTTCTATCATCTTAAACCAGTCTGCCCATTCTCCTCTGACATCAACAAGGCATTTTCCTCCACACAACTGCCGCTCACTGGATATTTTCTCTTTCTCAGGCCATTCTCTGTAAACCCGAGAGATTGTTGTGTGTGAAATACGTAGACCAGCCCATCTGGCACCAACAACAATGCCACATTCAAAGTAATTTAAATCCCCTTTCTTCCCCATTCTGATGCTCGGTGTGAACTTCAGAAAGTCTTCTTCACCACATCTAGGTGCCTAAATGCGTTGAGTTGCTGCCATATGATTGGCTGATTAACGATTTGTGTTAAAAAGCAAATAAACATTGAAAAGGTGTACCTAATAATAAAGTGGCTGGTGGGTGTATAATCTTCGCTTTGTTATCCCCATCCTCCTCGGTCTTTTTGTTATTGCTCATTCACACTTGGAATGGAACATTTTTCAAAGGGTGGATGACAGGCGGTGAAGAAGCGATATGTCACCTGCTCACCACTTGCTTTAACCCTCCGCATTGCACACAGCTGCAGGATGGCTGCGGTGTGGCCCCATTCACTTGAATGGGTCATGTTTATTGGCGCAACCGCCTGCTGAAAGCAACATGGCGTGTTTTTTTTTACATGGTTGCAGCATGTGTACAACCCTGAGTGGCTGCATGCAGTAGTTTAGGTAGACAGTTAGGGGGTAGTAAAACTGAAACTCAACCTCCTGCTTTTACCGCCCTTCCCCTGGCCACCCTTGTAAAGGAGCCCTTAGTGACAGGAGAGTGGTAGGTAGAGGATTTGTGCTTGTAGGGGGTAATTGAGGATGGGGGAAGGGGTAGTTGAAGAGAATTTGTGCAAGAAGTGTTAATGGGAGATGGGGGGCCTAGAGGATTTGTGCTGGGGGTGGATTTGGAGGGAAAGACAATTTGTACTCAAAAGGGGATTTTGTTGGGGGGGGGGGGGGTTTGATAGAAGTGTCAAGTGAGAGGGGCCTATCCGATGGTTGCTGGATCCAGTCTGTGGAGCTGTTTGTCCTCTGGATCTCACCAATACCTCAAACCTGCAATTACTAGGTGCCTGAACTTTCCCTTTATCCTCTGACCCTCTATTGAAGGACTTCCGTGCTTATCCTGAATAAATGTTAAAAAAAAGGACTATAAAAAAAAGGACTAAGTGTCGGATTCAACATCTTTTGGGCTACTTTCTGACGGGACCCCTGAGGACGGAGAGGCGAGCAGGTGAGGTAACGGTAAGCCCAAATAAAACCAGCAGCTCCTTCAGGGGTTAGTGCTACAGAGGGGATGGGAGGTAATGGGCTGCCAAGTAAACAGGAGATCCTCGCTCTATGTAATCTGATGTGAGGCTGCAGATGGGAATGGTTTAGGCTGCATTGATGGGCAATGGTGAGCCTGCAGGTGGGCACTGATAAGGCTGCATTGATGGGCACTGACCCTTATTTTGCTTCAAAGTTCTTTATTTAAATTTTTTTTTTTCCCTGAAACTTCTGTCTTAAAATGAAGGTACGTGTTATACGCCTATAAATACTGTATCTTCTAAACATGCATCATTTATGAAATTTTTACCTGGATGCAGCCAATATACTGTGCTGGATATTCAGAGCTTCATGCCAGAACTGAGGGCGTCAACGAGGCTTCAGCCATTCACACACTTGGAGCCGGCGAACACGGAAGAAAGACCAGGAGAAGATGGCAGCCCTCCCAGCGGTGACAACGCGCCGCTAGAGGCTTTATTCTAAGGTAAGTATTTCATATTGTGCTAATGTGTGATGCATACTAGCACATTATGCAATTGCCTTACAGGTGTTTTTTATTTTTTTTATAACTGCCGTGGTTTACTACCACTTTAAAGAGGGATTTCACTGTAAAAAAAATAAAAAATAAAAAATAAATAAAAGCCAGCAGCTACAAATACTGCAGCTGCTGACTTTTAATAAATGGACACTCACCTGCCCCAGGATCCAGCGATGTCGGCAGCCTCTGCCGATTGCTCGCTCCGCTGCTGCCTCTGCCATACTAGGTGAGGGAATCAGGAGGTGAAGCGTTGTGGCTTCACTTCCCGGCTCCCTACTGCGCATGCGCGAGTCGCTCAGTGCAATAGGAATGCTCCGCGCTGTCTCTGGGATCCGTGGGAGTCTATGCCTGGAAGTGGGTGTAAATACCTGTCTTAGACAGGTATCTGCACCCCCCTCCCCCCTGAAAGATGCCAACTATGACACCGGGGGGGGGGGTTCAGATGAGCGGAAGTTCCACTTTAGGTTGAAACCCCGCTTTAAGAAGGCTTTATTGTTCTGTGACATTATATGCATCAAACTGCAGTTCATAAAAACTACCACAAGAGGTCACCCTTCAATTAAAAAGTTAAAAGAACTTTATTTTCCAAATGCTCACTGAAGTTCATTTTCTAACCCGGCCTACAGGTACTTCCAGCTGCTCCAATGCCCAAGTCTGTTATATAAATAAATTCAGCAATTTTTTTTTTTGAGCTGTAACACCTGTTGGATATTCCATATTTGAAAGACAGTTGTAACAGGGAATTTTTTTTGGCTAATATATAACCATTTAGGTGCGAACGGTGATGCATTCCCATGGCAGACTATTAAACTTTACCCCCCCCCACATATTTAGCTGCCCAGTGGATCCAGTGTTGTCCTGCCTTGTCCTGCTGCTCAGGTGTCACAGCCGGGTCTCCCACCATTATGGTTCTCCTTGGCCAGCTACTTCTTCTGGGTCCAGGCAGCCGACCCACAATGATGCGTGCCAGCTCTGCTTGGCCGTTCTGTGCCCCTATTGCTGCAGCCTCCCTCCTGGGATATGTGGCATGTCATGGCATTCTCTCCTAGGCAAGATTATCTGTGGGGGGGGGGGGGGGCAAGGTCCCCATTTCGGTCCCTTGGTGTTATGTGAAATTACATAGAACCATGATGTCACCCGCCGATATCTACTGCTGTTGCCGTTGTCTGATTTAACCACTTTAGCTCTGAAAGGTTTTACCACCTTTGTGACCATGCCATTTTTTTTCCGATACGGCACTGCGTCGCTTTAACTGATAATTGCGCGGTCGTGCGACATTGTACACAAATAAAAATTATGTTCTTTTATCCCCCCCCACTCATAGAGCTTTCTTTTGGTGGTATTTGATCACCTCTGCAGGGTTTTTTTTTGCACTATAAACAAAAAAAAAAGACAATTTAAAAAAAAACAAAAATAATATTTTTAACTTTCTGCTTTAAAAACACATCCAATAAAAAAAATGTAAAAAATTTAATTTCTTCATCAGTTTAGGCCAGTATGTATTCTGCTACGTATTTTTGGTAAAAAAAAAAACCCAATGAGTGTATATTGATTGGTTAAAAGTTATCACATCTAAAAAATATAGGATAGATTTTTGGACTTTTTTTTTATTGTTTTTACTAGTAATGGCGGCGATCAGTGATTTTTAGTGGGACTGCATATACTGCCGGCAAAGCGCCACTGAAGCGGGCAGTTTTAACCCTTTTTTCGGCCGCTAGTGGGGGTTAAAACCACCCCGCTAGCGGCCGCTAAAACGATGGTAAAGCGCCGCTAAAAATAGCGGCGCTTTACCGCCGATGCCCGCACCACCCCAGTGTGAAAGGGGCCTAAGCAGTGGTGGAGCAAGATGAGCACGGAACTGGATTCGCTATTTCACATAGTGACACTCCATTCATGTCAATGCACCGTAACACGTGGTATTGTGCTGCTGTGTGGTGGCGCCATCTAGGGCAGTGTGCCAAAATGCAGACATGTATTTTGGCATCAGATATTAGACATGTGCAGAACCAAAAAATAGTTTTGTTTCGATTCATTATTTACATAAATTTGTTTAGTTCTGTCAGGGGAGTAGAGTGATCGTCTGTTCCTAGTGATTAGGAACAGCGATCTCTCTCCTTCTCCAGTCAGTACACTCCCTCCACAGTTAGAAACACCCCCCAGGTAACACATTTAACCCCTTGATCGCCCCCTGGTGTTGACCCCTTCCCTGCCAGTGACATTTATACAGTAATCAGTGGCTATTTTTAGCTCTGACCGCATCGTATTAATGTCATTGGTCCCAAAAAAGGGTCAAAAGTGTCTGATCTGTCCACTGCAATATCGCAGTCCTGCTAAAAATCGCCGATCACCGCCATTACTAGTAAAATGAAATAAATAAATAAAAATGCCATAAATCTATCCCTTTTTTGTACATGCTATAACTTTTGCACAAATCAATCAATATACGCTTATTGCGATATTTTTTTATTTTTTTAACCAAAAATATGTAGAAGAATACATATTGATCTAAACTGATGAAGATTTTTTTTTATTTATTATAGAAAAAAGTAAAAAATATTGTTTTTTTTCCCAAAATTTACATTCTTTTTTGTTTATAGGGCAAGAAATTAAAACCGCAGAGGTGATCAAATATCACAAAAAGAGAGCTCTATTTGTGGGGAAAAAAAGGACATCAATTTTGGGTACAGCGTCGCACAACCGCGCAATTGTCAGTTAAAGCAACGCAGTGCCGTAGCACAAAAAATAGCCTGGTCATTAAGGGTTCTTAAGTGGTTAATGGAAATCCCCCCAATGGGACACAGAGGGCAACCTCCTCCTAAAAAAAACAAAAAACCTAACATTCTATCTACCGAAGATTGCATTGAATCTTAAATGGTGTTTTTTTTTTTTTTATTGGATGGTATAATTAAAGGCAAAATCTTTTTTTTATAGTTTTGGATAGGGGGGAGAGAATTAGAACCCCTGTCAGGTTTTTATTGCTGCCCATGCCTCAGAGTTAGGGAGATTCACCCTCTTTTAGTTGTCTTATGAATCTTATCTAAAAAGAACCATTATGAAGAGAAAACTCCATTTGTTGTTGCCACCATCCCAAATATATTGCATATGGAAAATTAGTACAATCAAGGATGGATAGTCCCATATTTCCAGCCACATGTTGATTTGCACGAGTCTGCTGCTGGGACCTAACTTTTGGGGATCTTGTGAGGGATCTGTCGAGCCTTAAGGATTTACTTTTTACTTGGTGATTAGCTTCATTCTGGACATGTGCCCCCATTTTTGCTCAGCGCCATCCTAACAATCTTTTTTACAAATAATTGACTCCAGGAATGTATTATTGAGCACCTCCAACTATCATCTCCTTCATGTGCCTGAAGGGATATGTCTTGAATCTCCGGGAAACGCGTCGGGCTATAGGAGAAGTGCTTTTTTCTCATATACTATATATGGATATTATGTATCACTTTGTGTATGGTTGTTATCTTTGACCGGTACACTGTTTTATGAAATAATACATTTTCTATGTTTTGACAATATTGTGTCTTCAAAAGTTTGCCCTTAAAGGTCACTTAGTCCCAGGGGTACTCAAGTTCCATATACTTTATTTGTCTTAAATGATCGTTATCATTGAGTGTGAAAGTAAAAGAAAATTCCAAGTTTTTGGGTTGCACCCAGAACTGGAACTAGACCGGAAATCCTAATTGGGGACACTAGTTCTGGTGACAACCAGGCATTCCTTCAATTCCTATTGAGCCTATGTGACAGGAAGTGAAAGGAAATCCCCCCAATGGGACACAGATGGCAAACAAAAAAAAAATGACAGGAGGTATAAGCCCTCCATTACTTTATCTAAAATGAAGACAATGTTTTGCCTTCACTTCTACTTTAACTGCTTAAGGACCGCCTCCTGCACATATATGTCGGCAGAACGGCTGGGCACAGGCACGTACCTGTACGTTAAGTGCCCAGCCATGGGTCGGGAGTGTGGCGACGGCGGCGCGCTCCCGACCCGGTTCTGAGCTCCGCGACTGTGGCCGCGGGACCAGCGGACCCGATCGCCTCTGGTGTCCCGCGATTGGGTCACAGAGCTGAAGAACGAGGAGAGGTCTGTGTAAACAAACCTCTTCCCATGCTTCCTACTGAGCCCTGTTATAGAGAAAGACAATCAGTGACGTCAGACGCCAAGCAACACCCCCCTACAGTTAAAAAAAAAAACACACACACACACTTAACCCCTCCCCGCCCCCTAGTGGAT
The DNA here is from genome assembly GCF_037356315.1 of Lithobates pipiens. Classification (NCBI taxonomy): domain Eukaryota; kingdom Metazoa; phylum Chordata; class Amphibia; order Anura; family Ranidae; genus Lithobates; species Lithobates pipiens. Next base: position 41,502,370 of record NW_027507758.1, read on the forward strand.
AACTCCTTCACTGCCAGTGTCATTTACACAGGAATTAGTGCATTTAAATAGCACTGATTGCTGTATAAATGACAATGGTCCCAAAAATGTGTCAAAATTAATAAAAATGCTATAAAACTATCCCCTATTTTGTAAACGCTATAACTTTTGCACAAACCAATGAATAATCGCTAATTGCAAATTTTTTACCAAAAATATGTAGAAGAATACGTATCGGCCTAAACTGAGAAAAAAAAATGTTTTTCTATATATTTTTTGGTGATATTTAATATAGCAAAAAGTAAAAAAAATGAATTTTTTTCAAAATTATCGCTCTATTTTTGTTTATAGAGCAAAAAATAAAAACCGTAGAGATGATCAAATACCACCAAAAGAAAGCTCTATTTGTGGGAAAATAAGGATGCCAATTTTGAAGGATGCCAATTTTGTTTGCAAAACACGCGCAATTGTCAGTTAAAGCGACGCAGTGCCGAATCGCAAAAAGGGGCCTGGTCCTTTGGCTGCAAATTGGTCCGGGGCTTAAGTGGTTAAAGCCAGAAACAGCCCGACTAGATGGAGTTTAGCAAAGGTATTTCTCTTACTAAAGCTTTCTTTAACCACTTCAATACAGGGCACTTTCACCCCCTTCCTTCCCAGCCCAATTTTCAGCTTTCAGCGCTCTAGCGCTTTCAGTGACAATTGCGCGGTCATGCTACACTGTACCCAAATGAAATTGTTATCATTTTGTTCGCACAAATAGAGCTTTATTTTGGTGTTATTTATTCACGACTCCGTTTTTTTTTTTTTGCGATATAAGCGCAAAAATAGCGGAAATTTGGAAAAAAAACAATATTTTCTTTTTTCTATTTGAAAAGAAATCCAATAAAATCAAATTTTGTCATAAATTTAAGCCAAAATGTATTCTGCTACATGTTTTTGGTAAAAAAAATTCCGTTAAGTGTATAATAATTGGTTTGTGTGATCACGGACATATGTACGCAAATGATCATGTACATATGTGTGCAGGTGATCACGTACATATGTGTGCAGATAATCATTGGGACATGTGATTTTAGTGGGACATATGTGGGGGACATGTTTTTATTATTAGGGACATGTGATTTTATTATTTGGAGACATGTATGTTTTGGGGACATGAGTGTTTTGGGGACATATGTGGGGACTGTGTTTATACTGTGTGGTGTGTTGTGTGTTTACACTACACTGATGATCAGTGAGTAAAAAGCTGTAAAAAGCAGCCCATACTCACTGATCATCAGCCGGCTGCAGCGTTCTGCTCTCCTCTCCTCAGCGGTGACTTCCGTGTGAGGAGAGGAGAGCCGATTGCCTAGCAACCGGCTGTTTGTTTACATCACATGACGGCCGTGATTGGACACGGCCGTCATGTGATCAGGAGGGCCAATCACAGAGCCCTCCTGCCGATCTGAGATGTGCCGTGTCCGGGTGACACGAGGCGGGTGGGAAGTGGTTAACAACAAAAAAAAAAGAATAAGAAAAGTCATTACAAATGGATTTTAGAAAGGATGAGCAGTCCGGCATAGCAGAAACAGACAATGTTTACTGCCCTCCATAAAATACAACTTTGCAACAATTACATTATTCACAGATCCTAAACATCAGCAAAACAGCCTTGAAAGTGCTTATAAAAACCTCTTCTCACCTTCACGTCGAGCTTCCTACTGAAAATAAAATATTGGTTATAATGAATATTTATGTACAAAATGTTGCTGTACAATAGGAAAACATTGCTAACTCCAGTTTTACAGTTTCCGAATTTTGTTCCTGAACTATGTAAGTGGCCACCTATTGCAGATCTTAAAGGACCAGTCCACCTGCTGTAAATATATGGGTGATGATGAATAACTGATACAACTATTATGCCGTGTACACACGATTGGACATTCCGACAACAAAACCGTGGATTTTTGTTCGAAGGTTGTTGGCTCCAACTTGTCTTGCATACACACGGTCACACAAATGTTGGCCAACAATTATGAACATAGTGACGTACAGCGAGCCGATAAAAAGGAAGTTCAATAGTCATGTGATATCTCCATTTTGAACGCTAGTTTTCCGGCTCCTACTTGATTCCGTGTAATGTTTATGCAGAATCACTGTGACTCTTAACCCCTTTCTCCTGATGCATGCTGGGGGAGGGGCTGTACCAGGAAGTCATGCACAGTATATGTGGGACTGGAAGCAGCAGCATGATACTTAGAGGGAGATCTGTTGTATATGACTCCTCCATGTAAGAATGTACATCACTTTCTGAGCGAGTAATAAACCCTTCCCTGGTTAAGAAGTGCATCCAGCCTGTGTGTAACTTGCTGAGCAGACACTGGCAGCATTGCTAGCAATACCCTGAGAGACCCTGTGTCAAAGGGACATAACACTGAGCATGCGTGAACTTTTGTGCGACAGACTTGTGTACACCCGATCGGAAAATCCGACAACAAAGTTCTGTTGGCGGAAAATTTGAGAACCTGCTAGCCAACATTTTTTGGTGGAAAGTCGGCCGATATACACGGTCAGACTTTCAGCCAACAAGCTCCCATCCAACATTTCCCATCGGAAAGTCCGATTGTGTGTACACGGCATTAGTGTTACTATGGAAACAGGAGTATGTCAATGCAATGCAAAACTCCTATTTACAGTGCCTTGAAAAAGTATTCATACCCCTTGAAATTTTCCACATTTTGCCATGTTACAACCAAAAACTTAAATGTATTTTATTGGGATTTTACATGATAGATCAACAAAAAGTGGCACATAATTGAGAAATGGAAGGAAAATAATAAATGGTTTTCAAAAAAATTTACATATAAATATTTAAAAAGTGTGGCCTGCATTTGTATTCAGCCCCCTGAGTCAATACTTTGTAGAACCACCTTTCTCTGTAATTACAGCTACAAGTGTTTTTGGGGATGTCTCTACCAGCTTTGCACATCTAAAGAGTCACATTTTTGCCACATATTCTCAATTGGATTTAGGTCTGGACTTTGACTGGGCCATTCTAAAGCCCCATACACACGATCGGACTTTGTACAAACTTTCCCGTGGACTTTTGTACAAAGGGCGTGGTCCACAAGTTTGTATTGCATACACACGGTCGGACTTTTTGACAACAAACACGAACGTAGTGACGTCACAACGTACTGACGCCACTTCAAAAGAGGGACGTTCAATGACTCCAGCGCCACCTTTGGTCAACTTCTGTATTGTAGTCCGATCGTTTGCATTGGTTCTGAGCATGCGCGTTTGTACCTTGTACAAAAGTCCGATGCTTTTGCATACACACGGTCGGACTTTGCTCCATCGGACTTTTGTTGCCAGAAAGTTTGTCCGTTCGCACAGCCAACAAAAGTCCGATGAAAACCGAAAAAGTTTGTCCGATGGAGCGTACACACAGTCGGATGTTGCTCCAAAACAGCTAATTTGCATGTTTGTTGTCAAAAAGTCTGACCGTGTGTACGGGCCTTTACACATAAATATGATTTGCTCTGAACCATTCCATTGTAGCTCTGGTCGTATGTTTAGGGTCGTTGTCCTGCTAAAAGGTGAACCTCCGCCCCAGTCTGAAGTCTTTTGCAGACTCTAATGCCGCGTACACACGACTGGTTTTCCCGTCGGAATAAACTCTGAAGATTTTTCCGATGGAGTTCCGCTGAAACTGTCTTGCGTACACATGATCATACCAAAGTCCGATCGTCAAGAATGCAGGGACGTACAGCACGTACGATGGGTCTAGAAAAAGGAAGTTCAATAGCCAATAGCCTCCGTCTCGTACTTGCTTCAGAGCATGCGTCGTTTTTGGTCCGTCGGAACAGCATACAGGCGAGCGTTTTTCCTGATAGGAATTGGTTCTGTCAGAAATATTTTAAACATGTTATTTCTAGGTCCGTCAGAATTTTCAAAAAAAAAGTCAGATGAGGCATACACACAATTGGAATATACAATGAAAAGATTCTGTCTGACTTTTTCTGTTGGACATTCCGCTCATCTGTACGCAGCATTAGTTGGGCCCCCAGACACTTTGAGAATTCAAAAAGAGATTTATTTTCTGTTAACAGAACTGGGGAGAGAGGGTTAGGGGCCTGAACACCCTTAGGCAGATGGAAAATACTTGGCAGACTCCGAGACAAAAATAGGAATAGAAGAACAGCTATACAGTTCAAGGACCTTTAAAGAGGAAGTAAACCCTGATGGGTTTACTTCCTCTTTCATTCTCTGCAAAGGCAAAGCATAATGGACTACTATGCATCGCATAGTAGCCCATTATGTGTCACTTACCTGACACAGGAGCCAGCAAAGTCGCCGCTGTCCCCTGTAGTCCGCCGCATCCATCTTGCTGGTGGTGTCTCGCAGCTCCGCCGCTGTCATTCAGCGAAGCCGCGATGACGTCACTCCCGCGCATGCGCATGGGAGTCGACACACGCGGCAGCTCCATTCTTGGAAATGCTGCGCTCAGTGCGCCTGCGCGCCGCTGTCTACGGCGCATGCGCCGTAGACAGCGGTGCCCGTTTTCGGGAAAATATCTCCTAAACCATATAGGTTTAGGAGATATTGCTTGGACCTACAGGTAAGCCTTAATCTAGGCTTACCTGTAGGTCAAAGTGGTTTGTAAGGGTTTACAACCACTTTAAGCTGAATTGCAGCAAACTCTATCTGTAGACCGCTGTCTCCTATAGCAACTGATCTGGTAACTTCAACTTCAGTACGAATCGCAACTCACAGTATCCTGTTCTGGATCCTCTCACTGAGCTCCCAGTCTCTCACTAGACTCTTCAAATCCCAGCCGCTACTGGATCCCTTGAGCTCCTTTACAACTATCCCACTGTGGCTTCCAAGTGTCACCAACACTGTCCCACTGGGTCCCTGACTTTGCTCTTCAGCTAACCTGCTGAATCCTCTGCAAGCGTCAGCCATTCTGTTCCGCTGGGTCCCTAGCTTGACTCTGCTGAGGCTTTCCTAACTTAGTTATCCTTGCTATCTGGGTTCTTTGGACAGAGTTTCGTAACTCTCTTTGGGCCAATAAACCACACGGGGTGAATGCTTGTAATCTGGCCAAAAATAAATACAGGTTGGCATCGGGGCAGTCCACATGGCTAGAGCCATAGACTGTTCAATGCAAGGAGGACGTGTATTCCACTGAAATGGAAACAATCCTAACCACCCTCGATGGCCTTTTGGTTCTCATAAATCCAAAATCTTTAGTCCATGGAAAATCTTATTCCTTCTCGTAATTATAAAGGTGCATAGCTCCCATCTGTCCCTGACTTTGAGGGACTGTCCCTGATTTGGAGCAATGTGCCTCTGTCCCACTTTCCTCATTTGTCCCTGATCCATATAATTGTATACAAAATGCACTTTTTTATTTTTCAAAAAGTGTTTCACAGTGATAAAACTTTCACCCAATTTCTAAATTGCTGCATTTGTACATTTTAAAAGCCAATATAAAAGGAATAGTAGTGGTAAAAAAAAAATACTTGTAGATTTAATTAACCTTTTTTTGGTTAATTCTCCTTTAGGCTCGATTCACATCTACGCATGTTGCTTTTGAGTGTTTCTGCAGTGCCTTCTGCGGTGCTTGCCACCTTTTTGGACACGCATTTTTACCATGATTTGCGGGTTTTTTTATACTGTATGTAGATGGTTGCCAAGGAGGGGGCCGCCGCATCCCTAACAGCCAATGAGTCATCAGCTGTCAGCGGCTTCCCGCTGAAAGTTAAAAAAAAGAATTGCCGGTTAAAAAAAAAATTGTGAAAAAAACAGTGTGAGGCCCCACCCCCAGGTCCATACCAGGCCCTTGGGTCTAGTGGATTCAGACGGGACTCCCTCACGCTAAATTTTTTTTAAAAATGTCGCGGGGGTCCCCCCCAAAATCCATACCAGACCCTTATCCGAGCATGCAGCCCGGCAGGTCAGGAAAGGGAGGGGACGAGCGAGTGCCCCCCGCCCCTCAACCATACTAGGCTGCATGCCCTCAACATGAGGGGATGGGTGCTTTGGGGCAAAGGGGGCCCCACGGGGCTCTTGCTTCCATGTTGATTGCGACAAGGGCCTCTTCCCAACAAACCTTGCCAGTGGTTGTTGGGGTCTGCGGGCGGGGGGCATATCGGAAATCTGTAAGTCCCCTTTAACAAGGAGGCCCCCAGATCACGGGCTCCCCCCCTATGTGAATGAGTATGGGGTATAGATGTACCCCTACCCATTCACCAAAAACTTAATGTAGTGTTAAAAAATACAGTAGACAGTTTTTGACAAGTCTTTTATTAAAATTGTCTTCTTCTCCGCTTCTTCCTCCGGTCTTCCTCCATGTTCTGCATCTTCCTCCCCCGGGCTTCTCATCCTCCTGCTGCTTCTTCTTCTTCCGCTCTTCCTCTTTCTTCTGTCTTCTTTGTCCGGTGTTCTTCTTCCTCTGCTGCCGCTCCCAGCAGTGCAGTTGCTGTAGATCTGAGGGGGACATGCAAGGAAAATAAAAAAACAGCATTTTAGCTTCACATGATTGGATGATAAAATCAGCAGAGTTTCCTCTCATTTCAGATCTTCCCCTTAGATCTAAAGCTAATGCACTTGAAAGTGTACTTGTAGTGAAAAGTGGATTTGCCTTTAGTAAATAACCCCGACAGCCGCTGATCTCAGCAATATGTGTTGTGAGAATTTGATGGGAGTTCAATGTAAAATTAGATTCGAATTTCAGTCCAAATTTCCAAATGTTGAAGCATTTTGTTACGTTATTCGGAGCGTTCGGTAAAATTTGTTTATATTGTAATTCAAATTAGGGTATTTGGATATCTCCGAATAACAAAAAATGTATCTGAATATTAATTCGGAAACAAAACGAACTGCACATTGAGAATATTGGCTGATGCTATCTTTGACCTTTAGCCCCCGTTCACATCAAATCCAACTTTTAAATTTGTGCGACCTCATTTGAAGTCGCATGATTTTAAAGCTGCAGATCAGTGTGACTTTGGGTGCGACTTGGCTGTCAATCTGTGCGACTTCATGCACAGAGGTCTATGCAAGTTGCATCTGAAATTGCAAAAAATAGTGCAGGATCCTTTTTTTTTTTTTTCCCAAATCGGTGCAGCGTCACATTGATTTGAACTGTTCCATTTCTGACAATAGGGTGTGATTGTCAAGGGATTTGGACTAGTTAAATCTCATGACAAGTCACACCGGTGTGAACGGGACTTAATGCCAGATGGCTACTATCTGCTTCATCTGTATGAATACGTCCAACTCCTCTTGTATAACATATGTCCAGTCATAATGATCTATGGTCTGTCTTTATTCATTAAAGCGAAGCTCCATCCAAAAGGGGAAACTCCGCTTGTTGGCTACCCCCCCCCCCCCCCCCCCCCTGCTGCCACATTTGGCACCTTTCAGGGGGCAGCGGATACCTGGCAAAACTCCCACTTCTGGGTAAGATTTCCGCAATTATTGTGTGGCGATGTACGAAATTTTCGGCCCCTCCTCCTTCCCTTCCGCTGCCTTCTGGGAGGCACACAGGTCCCAGAAGATAACGGGACAAGTCCGAAAGTGCAGCGTGACTCACGCATGCGCAGTAGGAAACAGGCTGTGAAGCTGCAAAGGCTTCACTTCCTGTTTCCCTTGGTGAAGATGCTGGTGCCTTCACCAGGAGCTGATGGATGGATTGGCTTGGGGTACCGACATTGCACGATCCCTGGGCAGGTAAGTGTCCTTATATTATAAGTCAACAGCAGTGACGGCCCATGCACTGTGGGCACACGGCCGCCACCCCTCCCCCCATCCATGCCCCATTCAGGACGCCAGACGCATGGATTCCTATGGTGGGGGTGGTATATTTTGAAGAACCTGATTAGAGACAGAGGCTCTAATAGACTACAAAATAGGATGGGCTCAGGACGCAGAGAGTGTGCCCTGATCCCATCCAATTGTGTGACAATAGCAAATTAATTTTCGCTATTTTCACACTAACCTTCCTCCCAACCAATCAGGAGGCAGGACGTCAGACCTGCTTTCTGTTTGGCCAAAGCACCAGGTTACCCTATTGGATGCCTTGCACTTAAGAAGGGAAGCAAGGAGACTCGTGCTGAAGCGGAGGTTGCCACCGCTCTGAGAAGTATGTCCCCTCGGCTGAGTCAGCTGCACCCCCCCCGCGCGCAGATCGCGGCTCTGGCACCCCCCTTGGGTGTCATAGCCGCAATCCATGCTCGCGGGAGGATGTAGCGAGAGCCGCAAACTCTGCAAGTGTGTGTGGGGGGGGGGGGTGGCTGTCAGTGGGCACAGTGGCTGCATTTGATGGGCACAGTGGCTGCGTTTGATGGGCACAGATGGCTGCGTTTGATGGGCACAGATGGCTGCGTTTGATGGGCACAGATGGCTGCGTTTGATGGGCACAGATGGCTGCGTTTGATGGGCACAGATGGCTGCGTTTGATGGGCAAGTGGCTGCAATTGGTGGGGGGAGGGGTTTTAGTATTTTTCAGTTTGTTTGCACCCCCCCCAAAAAAAATTTGAGCACCAGCTGCCACTGGTCAGCAGTTACAATATTTGTAGCTGCTGACTTTAATAGGTTTTTATACACCTGCATGTTTTTCTCCCATATTTCCAGTAGGTGGCGCTGGTAATCTGCAGGCTGTTTGCTTCCACTCCTCTCTTTCCTATGAGAAGCAGTATAGAAGAACTTGTGTGCATTCATTGTAATCCTCCAAATCCGCTAAAATACATCCAGCTACTGAGAGTATGCTAACCAGCTTCAGAAATCATTACCAACTATCCTGTGGCAAAGAGGGCTGAGCGTTACCTCTGCAGACCAGGCTGTTCGATTTCCCCCTTTGGCGCAGTATTTACCAGTAATTCAGACATGAAGAAAGCCGTCCTGCACAATTTTCTAGAAGAAAACATCCAATCAAGTATTTTTTTTTTTTTCCTGGTGCCAACATGGCAACATACTAAACCACATGTATGCTGCCATGGATTAGTGCCAGGAAAGGAAAATGATGGTAAGTATTTAATACAATTTCCTGATGCCAACATGGCAGCATACATGTTATTATACTGCCATTGATTGGTGCCAGGAAAGGAAAATCGTGGTACGTATTCAATCCAATTTCCCCTTTTTTTTTTTTTTTTTAAGGCCTTTTTTAATAGGGCAGCCAGATGGCGGTAAAAACAGGCAGTCGAGCCCCTGGCCACCTAAACCTTAACATACAGGGGGCAGTATTCATGTTGTGGCCGTCGAGCTTTGCAGAGCAGCAAATTGTCAAGTTGAACAGGACTGCATCGCTACCACACGGCAAACACTTGGCTTATGGTTGTGGCGCATTAGTTCCATTTTAGTTCACTGTTCATCAAAAGGAAAACAAAAGAAAAAAAACAAAAAACACAAGCATTTCAGGAGGTGGGAAGATTGCATGTACATGGCAAGATGTTCTCTGCTGTAAATGAAGGGCCTGTTACTAGGCTATTTTCTCTCCAGGTCGAATGTTATTCCTTCATAAAGAATTGAGTAAATCAGTAATATACTGCTTTATAAGCTAACAATCATAGGAAATAAATACTATGAGCATCAGCTCCATCTAAAGGCTATATATATATATATATCTTTTTTTTTATTCACTCGATTCAAAATAACAGTGGAACTAGACTTTATCTTAGCGCTATAAACCAAAATCGCTATTTAATATGTTTTTAATATTTAAAATAATCTGCTTCCCCTCTATTCCTGCTGCTGGACATCATCAGCTGAGCTCAGCTGCCTCTCTCTGCCTGTTGCCGAATCCGCGGGCCTCACAGCCTCTCAGGTCTCACTCTCCGGGCCCCGGCTACTACTGGGTGGGGAGCGGAGAAAAATAACTCTGCCGGGGAAGACAAGGAGATAAGCAGGCAGACGGCTGGCCGGGACGTGAGCCAAGGCAGAAGAACATGTGAGCAGAGCTGAATGGGCATGTGCCGGAAACTGAAGAAATAGTCCATCCGCTCCGACCAGCACATCATCATCAGAAAGGGACACAGCTCCTGTTGGAAGTCAAATCCGGGGACAGACTTGTGTCCTCAATCCAGGGACTGTCCCCTGAAACCGGGGACATCTGGTCAGCCTATACTGGGGTGATATGCAGCTGCAGGCATCATACCGGTACCATTTTTTTAGAGCCGAGCAGACCCGGACTGGGACAAAAAAATAGGCCTGGGCATTTTGTATTGAGCAGCCCCTAACATGTTAACTGGCCCGTTCCCCACTCTCCACCCTGACGGATCCCCCAGGAGAGGGAAGGAGGGAACCCGACAATGGTGTGGGGGGAGGGGGGGGCCAGGAAACAGCATGGGGGGTGGAGAGCACAGGGGGGCAGCAGAGAGCATGGGGAGATGTGGAGAGCACGGGGGGTGGCGGAGAGCATGGGCTGATGTGGAGAGCATGTGGGGAGTTGGAGAGCATGGGGAGGCAGCGGAGTGCATGGGGGAATGTGAAGAGCACGGGGGGAGGTGGAGAGCATGGGGGGGTGGTGGAGAGCATGGGGGAAGAAGTAGAGAGCCGGGGGGGTGGTGAGCACAGGGGGCGGAGAGCACATGGGGGCAGTGGAGAGCATGGGGGAATGTGGAAAGCGCAGGGAGGGGGTGGCAGAGAGCATGGGGGAGGTGGAGAGCACGGGGGGGGGGGGGGGGGCAGTAGAGAGAATGAGGGAAGCAGAGAGCATGGGGAAATGTGGAGATCACAGGAGGGCAGCAGAGAGCATGGGGGAATGTGGAGAGCATGGGGATAGCGGAGAGCATGGGGGATAGCGGAGAGCATGGGGGATAGCGGAGAGCATGGGGGATAGCGGAGAGCATGGGGGATAGCGGAGAGCATGGGGGATAGCGGAGAGCATGGGGGATAGCGGAGAGCATGGGGGATAGCGGAGAGCATGGGGGATAGCGGAGAGCATGGGGGATAGCGGAGAGCATGGGGGATAGCGGAGAGCATGGGGGATAGCGGAGAGCATGGGGGATAGCGGAGAGCATGGGGGATAGCGGAGAGCATGGGGGATAGCGGAGAGCATGGGGGATAGCGGAGAGCATGGGGGATAGCGGAGAGCATGGGGGATAGCGGAGAGCATGGGGGATAGCGGAGAGCATGGGGGATAGCGGAGAGCATGGGGGATAGCGGAGAGCATGGGGGATAGCGGAGAGCATGGGGGATAGCGGAGAGCATGGGGGATAGCGGAGAGCATGGGGGATAGCGGAGAGCATGGGGGATAGCGGAGAGCATGGGGATAGCGGAGAGCATGGGGATAGCGGAGAGCATGGGGATAGCGGAGAGCATGGGGATAGCGGAGAGCATGGGGGAATGTGGAGAGCACAGAGGGGGGGGGGGGGGGGGGCAGCAGAGAACATGGTGGAATGTGAAGAGCACAGGGGGGTGGTGGAGAAAATGGGGGGGGTGGAGAGCACAGGTGGGCAGTAGAGAGCATGGGGGAATGCGGAGAGCACAGGGGGGATGTTGGAAAGCATGGGGGGGGGTGGAGAGCACAGGGGGGGGGGCAGCAGAGAACATGGGGGAATGTGAAGAGCACAGGGGGGTGGTGGAAAGCATGGGGGGGTGGCAGAGAGCAGGGGGGAGGTGTAGAGCACAGGGGGGGGGGGTGTAGAGCACAGGGGGGGGGGTGTAGAGCACAGGGGGGGGGGTGTAGAGCACAGGGGGGGGGGGGGGTGTAGAGCACAGGGGGGGGGGGGTGGCAGAGAGAATTGGGGGAGGTGGAGAGCCCGGAGGGGTGGCAGAGAGCATGGGGGGAGGTGGAGAGCCCAGGAGGGTAGCAGAGAGCATGGGGGGAGCTGGAGAGCCCAGGAGGGTAGCAGAGAGCATGGGGGGAGCTGGAGAGTCCGGGGGGTGACGGACAGCATGGGGGAGGTGGAGAGCCCGGGGGGGTGGCGGAGAGCATGGGGGGGGGTGGAGAGCATTGGGGGAGGTTGAGAGCACGGGGGGGGCAGCAGAGAGAAGCAGGATAAGAGGAGTGGTAGGGGTGGCTGCATATAGAAGAATCATTCCCTCCATCTTCCTCCTGCAGTCTCGGAATGCCTGCTCCTCCTCTACCTCTCGCAGGTATTCAGAGACTGCAGGAGGAAGATGAAAAGATTGTTCTATATGCAGCCCCCACCCCCAATGCTTATCCTATCCATGTTACGGGGGGGGGGGGGGGGGGCTGTACTCACGTTTTCTCTTACCGCTCATTCCATGGTGTCTGCTCCAGCCTCTTCCCCTCTTCGCAGTCCATGCCCCCGGCACCGACGGCTGACCTATACGGGCGAGGCCGTAGGTGTCTCATGTAGATCCTCCCCCTTCATGTTTCCGTCCCCCCGGCGGCTTGGAGCCGAGGGATGGCTTTCTTGTGATAATAACCAATGCGGCTAATCAGCCACTCTATTGTTATTACAAGCAAGGCGAGGCCCCCCTTCCACTGCCTTCCTCTGCTCCACGCGGGCTCTCCTGTCCCAATGGGAGGCCCGAGCAACCAACAGGCACGTCCGGTTTACCGCAGCCTTAAAGGCGCCAGATTTTAAAAAAATGTCAGTACTGAAAACAGCCAAACATGGCATTTTGAATGCTTTTAGGTGCAAAGGAGAAATTTGGGGTCTTAAAGACCCCAGATATCTCCATAAAGAGTATATATAAAAATACATGTTGCGCTGTCATATAAATAGTGCAACAATTATCACACCTAATATATTTTGTGATTCATTCAAAAGTCCAAAGGAATAATGTCCTGAAAACACCATAAAGTCCATAGAGTGATGAAAAGAAGGTGCAATGTCCTCCAGTTCTTATTCGGTGCAATACTTAGTGCTCCCCATAGGAAAAGAGCAAAATATCTGCTTAGCAGATCGATAGACCTAGCAAGGTCTGTACTTGCATCTGTGAGCTTTATCCCTCACACTAGGTGTAGGCTACATCAGCTTATCCAGCCGCCTTATGGAAAGCGATCATGGAAACCACCAAAGATATATGCCCTTAAGGTATCCTCAGGAATCAGTCATGCGATATAACAATGAGAAAGAGAAAACTCATTGCACAGCATCCAGATAAAAATTAGGAGTTTAACCACTTGTCTACCAGGCACTAACACCCCCTTCCTGTCCAAGCCATTTTTCAGCTTTCAGTGCTATCGTACTTTGAATAACAATTGCGTGGTCATGCTACACTGTACCCAAACAAATTTTTTATCATTTTCTTCACACAAATAGAGCTTGCACCGATGGGCACTGATAGGCTAAACTGGTGGGCATTGATAAGGTGCACTTATGGGCACTGATGAGGCGGCACTGATGAGGAGGCACTAATATGCCGCACTTGTGGGCACCAATAGGTGGCACTGATATGTGGCACTAATGAGCACTGATAGGAGGCATTAATGGGCACTGTTAGGTGGCACTGATGGGCACTAATAGGCGGCACTGGTGGGCACTAATAAGCAGTGGTGACCGGCACTGGTAGGCGGCACTGGTGGGCATGGATAGGTGGTACAGGTGGGCACTGATGGGCATTGATGAGCAGCACTGATAGGCGTCACTGAATGCCAGCACTGACTGGCATGGCTAATGGGCACTGATTTGTGGCACTTGTGGGCAGTGGTGCGCACTGTATGCTGGCATTGGTGGGCACTGTATTGTTACACTTTATTTCTATATTGTAATCAAGGCACTGATGATCAGTGCCCTGATTACATCCCTAGATGTCTGTCAGAGTGAGGTGAGGAGAGCCGATTACCAGCTTCTCCATGTTTACATGTGACTGGCTGTGACTGGACACAGCCGATCACATGTTTAAAGAGCCGCGGCTCTTTACACAGATCGGGGTCACGCCGTGTCCTAGCAACACGGCGCAGCTGCGATCGCTGCGCTGCGTGCCCCCACGGTCGTGCGAGAGCGGCCGTTCTGGCCCGCTGTCATATGACGGTGTCCCAGAACAAGTGCTGCACCTCCCTGCCGGCATTTCACAGTGGGCAGGCGACAAGTTAATAAAGGTTCTACTTACAGCAGCAAAGTAAAAACAGGCATTTGGAAACGAAACAAACCATCCCACACCATCCATGGGCATCACAACCTCACCTCCATTTCCTTGCCTTGCCTGACATATGTTTTATCTGAATAGACGTCTTCTGTGTACTGCTTCACATATTTATTTATGTGAGGCAGTACATTGATAGATATATATATATATCTCTATCAAAATAACGCAACACACAGCCATTAATGTCTAAACCACTGGAAACAAAAGTGAGTACACCCCTAAGTGAAAATTTCCATTTCCAGGTGTGAATAGGGAGCAGATGTGTTAAATTTGGTGTTATCGCTCTCACTCTGTCATACTGGTCATTGGAAGTTCAACATGGCACCTCATGGCAAAAAACTCTGAGGATCTGAAAAAAAAAGAATTGTTTCTCTACGTAAAGATGGCCTAGGCTAGAACCCTGTCCTGTGCTCTGATGAGATCAAGATAAACTTATTTGGTTCAGATGGTGTCAAGCGTGTGTGGCGGCAACCACCAGGAGTACAAAGACAAGTGTGTCTTGCCTACAGTCAAGCATGGTGGTGGGAGTGTCATGGTCTGGGGGTGCCTGAGTGCTGCCGGCACTGGGGAGCTACAGTTCATTGAGGAAACCATGAATGCCAACATGTACTGTGGCATACTGAAGCAGAGAATGATCCCTTCTCTTCGGACACTGGGACGCAGGGCAGTATGATAATGATCCAAACACACCTCCAAGATGACCACTGCCTTGCTAAAGAAGCTGAGGGTAAAGGTGATGGACTGGCCAAGAATGTCTCCAGACATAAACCCTATTGAGCATCTGTGGGGAATCCTCAAACGGAAGGTGGAGGAGTGCAAGGTCTCTAACATCCACCAGCTCTGTGATGTCCTCATGGAGGAGTGGAAGAGGACTCCAGTGGCAACCTGTGAAGCTCTGGTGATCTCCATGCCCAAGAGGGTTATGGTAGTGCTGTAAAATAATGGTGGCCACACAAAATATTGACACTTTGGGCCCAATTTGGACATTCTCACTCAGGAGTGTACTCACTTTTGTTGCCAGTGGTTTAGACATCAATGTGTTGAGTTATTTTGAGGGGACAGCAAATTTACACTGCTATACAAGCTGTACACTCACTACTTTACATTGTAGCAAAGTGTCATTTCTTCAGCGTTGTCACATGAAAAGATAGAATAAAATATTTATAAAAATGTGAGGGGTGTACTCACTTTTGTGTGATACTGTATATGTAGTATATATTGCCAAGAAAGAATCTGTGTATTTGCTGTGATGGATCGTTCATGGCAGCGGCAGAGGTTTGCTGGTATAACTGAACATTTACACAGCAATTTAGTTTGAAAAAGAAAATATGTCTATGGAGATCAAGCCCTGGTAAATGAAAAGCTGAGAGCCCTGGGCCTTGTCTTTGTATTTCTAGTGAATCAGAGGAAAGCTGCTGCATTTACAGGACCCGACCTGCAAACACCTCATTTACCAAAGGGATTGCTACAAGAAAAACCCATTAAAATGTATTGCACACGGATGGGAACTCCCCGCTATGCTTCCCTCCTAAGACCAAGGACTGCCTATTTATATTATTATTATTATTAACGATTTATCTAGCGCCAACAGTTTACGCAGCGCTTTACAATGTATAGGGGGGACAACACAATTACAGTACAATACAAAAGGTACAGGATTTATTTATATATATATATATATATATATATATGGATTTGCATACATTTATTTCATGTTATAGACTAAATAGTATTATAGTGATTAGTTTTGTTTAGATAATAAATGAGATATCAGCACCTTTTCCCCATGGGATCTTGGCGCTGATAGATGTAGACTTTGGGCATCTGGCATGTTTATGGCTGGGTTCACACTATCTTCGCATTCAGCTCACAGCAGGGGTCCGGTGTATCCCCGTTCACCATTTCAGCCCAAATTTTTGGCCAAATTTGGACCTGAACCTGACCAAAAGACACAGCAGGGATATGTCAACCGGCTCAATAGAGAGTCGGTCAAAATGATCCTGCTATTGCAAATTGGATGTGGAGAAACCGCATCCAATTTGCAATAGTGTGAACCCAGCCTAAAGGGTAAGTTCACCTTTACAGAAGAATCTGTAAGGTGAACTTACACAGGACCGCCTCCTCATCCCCCCCCCCCCCCCGAGTCCCGCTGGCCTGTTGTTGCGCCGATCTCCCTCGTTCTGAGCCCCGGTATAGCTGCATCACGGGTCTGGGGCTTAGAAATCCCCACAGCCGAATCTCCAAAACGTACCCCGTAAGGAGGGAAGTTTCGGAGCATTCTAATTGGTCAGCGGTGTCACATGGGCGGCGCCCACCAATCAGAGCCCGTGTAGCCGGTCCTATCAGCCGAGCTCCGGACCTGTGATTGGGGGGGTGAGAAGGGGGTCCTGTGTAAGTTCACCTTATAGATTTTTCTGTAAAGGTGAACGTACACTTAAAGTTTAAAGTTATATTAAACTCTGTTCTTAAAGGGGTGTCAGGGTGGGGGGGCAGGTGGCAAGCCAGCTACTGACTTTTAATAAGTGCACTTACCTGTCCAGAGTGCCCGCGATGTCAGGCACCGAGGCCAACCTGTCCCTCGGCTCCCGGGTCCCGGCGCTGCCATTCTATCTAAGGGAAACAGGCAGTGGAGGCTTGCGGCTTCACTGCCCGTTTCCTACTGCGCATGCGTGAGTTGCGCATCGCTTTGTGAATGGGGCGCGCTGTGTTCTGGGACACACACAGTTCCCAGAACACACCGCGCCCTATTCCCCAGAAGACAAGGAGGAGGAGAACGAAGACCAGCGAAGATCACCGCGGAGTAGGAAGAGGCAGTTTAGGACGATCTGCCTAGCAACAGGTATTTTTTTTAAATCTTTTTGGAACATTTTAATGTAGTTTTGTTTTTTTAGGGTGGCCCTCCACTTTAAGCACTTAAGCATCTGAGTACTTCTTTATCATTTAATCCTTGCCTGTGCCATGACCTCAGCCCCAGGTTTCCTGTGTCAGGGTGGCTCCTTTCTCTTGCAGCGTCCTACAGAGCCACCCTTGCATGCAGGGACTAGAGTTGTGTCTTCTTACACTGTGTACATCAATCGAAAATGCACAGCCCCATAACCTAGGAGGCATTGGTGTGCACAGCCTACTGCATTAGGGTGTGCACCCCAGAGCATAAACACACATGCATGTAAATCAGCAGAGTAATGGACGGTGTCAGTAGAGAACAAATTGGTGCCAGTAGGGCAGTGGACAGCGTCAGTAGTTTTTGATTTTTATTATTTTTTTAAATTATTTTCTACAATATAATTTTCTTATATGTTTTATTACTTTTTTACAATTATTTTTAGAAGCCCTGTTGTGGGGCTTTGGTGAAATGTCAAGGGTCTAAACAGACCACTTATGTCTCACTTTTGAGACAGAGAAAGTGTTAGATTTTAGTTTTAGGACTAAAATGGCATTTTAGTTTTAGTCCCATTTTAGTCTTCTGCAATTGTTTTAGTTTTAGTTGTATTTAGTCGACTAATTCTCCAGTACATTTTAGTCAACTAAAATGTCCTAAGTTTTAGTTGACTAAAATCTCCAGTACATTTCAGTAATTGCAATTTAGTTGTAGTCATAGCCTTTTGACTAAAATGGCATTTTAGTTTTAATTGTATTTAAGTCATCACAATTGTTTTAGTTTTAATCGTATTTTAGTTGACTAAAATAGTATTCATTTAGTCGACTAAAATGTTTTAGTCGACTAAATTAACACTGCTGAGGACAGAGATTCCCTAGTCCCTTTCTTTGCAGCTTGCAGAAGAGATCGGCACAGATCACTCACCAACTGCTGTTGCTCTACATTTTTTTGGGGGGGGGGAGGGGCGGAAGACCAACAGGAAGGCGGCGATCAAGGAGGAATACTGCCCCAATCATTGGTGTCAGTGGAAGCAATAGTACCCCATCATTGGTATCAATGGGAGGAGCAGTCCCCCATCCTTTGCCAGTGGGAGGAATAGTGCCCCATCCTCGATGTCAGTGGGAGGAATAGTGCCCCATCCTTGATGTCAGTGGGAGGAATAGTACCCCATCATTGGTATCAATGGGAGGAGCAGTCCCCCATCCTCGATGCCAGTGGGAGGAATAGTCCCCCATCCTTGATGTCAGTGGGAGGAATAGTGCCCCATCCTCGATGTCAGTGGGAGGAATAGTGCCCCATCCTCGATGTCAGTGGGAGGAATAGTGCCCCATCCTCGATGTCAGTGGGAGGAATAGTGCCCCATCATTGGTATCAATGGGAGGAATAGTCCCCCATCCTTGATGTCAGTGGGAAGAATAGTACCCCATCATTGGTATCAGTGGGAGGAATAGTTCCTCATCCTCAATGTCAGTGGGAGGAATAGTGCCCCTTCCTTGTCAGCGGGAAGAATATTTACCTTTTGTAAATCAACCCCTTTAGTTTAGCTTTTATGGGGCTAAAAAGAGGACGTATCATGTCACCTCCCCACCACCTGTCAAATGCCTCTGAAAAGCAATCCAAAAGCAGATCACTTTTCAGAGGAACAGCAATTTCTCCACATGTCTGAATCTAGCCTTAGGGAGGTTCACTCACCCTACTTGTCCTGGTTACCATTGTCACCGGGACCAAAAGTGGGGAAAAATCCAAATTTATGATCTGTCATCAGAAAAGGAATAGAGTGGATATCTTATAATGAGGGGTCTTGTTCCAGTGACCACTGACTAAGGTGGCATTGCCCTCACTTTGGGGAGATTTCTTCTGTTGTGTCTACAGGTCAGGGACTGAAAAGAAATCTCCCCAGTGGGATACAAATGGCAAAACAAAATCTCACAGGGGGTTCAACCCTTTGTAACTTTATTTTAAAAAAACATACAAAAAAAAAAAAAAAAAAAACATTGCTTCAGATTTACTTTAATATTACTCCATTGTGTGGTGAATTGAGCGTTAAAGTTTTCAGTTTTAAAGTCGTTCATTCATTCAAAATGAGCCGCCAACACACAGCAGCAAACAAAAAAATATCCCTGCAGTATTATTTAGTGCGGCTAATGTGAGTCATGTTTATTGAGGTGTAATACTAAAGGAATAGGACTGCAACGCATGGCATGAATCGTCATTACCGCGCTTCCCCTCGGCTTCAGTGAATGGGTTCGCCATTTACCAACAAAGCCATGCAGTTTATAGACAAGATCCTCATTTTAGGTAGGTGTTTTCCATAGGGAATTACTTTTTATTTATTCATGGTACGTTAACCACCAGACTTCCGGACGGTTTTACCCCCTTCATAACCAGGGCATTTTTTTGCTATTTAGCACCGCGCTATTTTAACTGACAATTGCGCGGTCATGCAATGCTGTACCCAAATGAAATTTACATAATTTTATTCACACAAATACCAGTTTCTTTAGGCGATATTTGATCACTGCTGGATTTTTTATTTTATTATATGAGTAAAAAAAGACCGAAAAAAATCAAAAAAAAAAAAATCAATATGTTCTACTTTCTATTCTAAAACATATATAATAAAAAAAAATAGAAATCTAATTTCTTTTTAAAATATAGGCCAAAATGTATTCCTCTACATGTCTTTGGTAAGAAAAAAAAAAACACAAGTGTATTAATTGGTTTGTGAAAAAGCTATAGCGTCCACAAACTATGGTGTATATATACTGGAGTTTACGCAGTTAAAGGCGCTATGCTGTAATGGCGGTGATCAGTGACTTATAGTGTGACTGTAATAGGGTGGCGGGAAAACTGGCGCTAAAAGACGCCATCAGGGAGGGTCACTAACTGACACTGACGTCATTAAGGACACTAATACATTGCTCAGGAATAGTTGTGTACACAGGGCTGGTGCAAGGACTTTTGAGATCCTAGGTGAAATCTCCTTTTGCCGCCTCCCTCATTTGGCTCCACTCCTGACTCCACCCCCTTCGCCCTGTCCATGTATACCCCACCTTTTTAATGAAGCGCCCATCAAATGCAGCCTCGCCCGCGCCCATCAAATGCAGCCTCGCCCATCAAATGCAGCCTCGCCCGCGCCCATCAATGAATGTTTACTTGCTTCTATTCATTTGGGAGTCAGGACACAGACAGTGTCCTCTGCCACCACTGCGCCTCTGACACTATGAGCGAATGGAACGGCGACTGCTTTCTGATGCTGAGACTTTGTTGCTTGCTGCGGGGAGAAGAGAGTAGAAACACCAGTGGTCGGGCGCCCCTTGGGCAGCAGTGCACACTAGGTGGCTGCCTAGTTTGCCTAGTGGTAGCCCCGGCCCTGACTGTACATAACACTGTACTAACAATGCTGGTAATCAGGGTTTTAACTGTGTGCCTAACAATGTGTAATGTTTACGGCTTTTACTTTTTGATCTGTCTAGTTTCCCCCCCTGTTTTTCCAGGGAGAAAAAACAGCTAGATTGTTGTTCCTGTTGCACAGAACTGTGTGTGATTGGACAGCCCCTCAGCTGACTTCAGGCAAAATCAATAGTTGAAATCAGCTGGCAAATTCTCAATTCACAGCACAGTTCGGCAGGTGGCGCCACTGAACCCAAAAGAATGTGCTGACATACAAGTACAAGATTGTGCCTGTACCTGCCACCTACTCACAGTTAGTGGCGGCTGGCGCTCAAATTTCTTGGGGACGGCCCCCCATCCAGCCAACACCCCCCAACCAGCCATCCAACCGGCACCAAATCAACCCACCCCCCATCGCTTGATCGATCGCCGATGCCCTCCCAACACCCACCCCCCGTCGATTGCCGCTTTGCTCGCTCATCGCTCGCCAACCCCACATTTACCTTTATCCTTGCGTTTCTCTCTCCAAGTCCCAACAGTCTCCTCCTGGCCAATCAGGAGTCCTGCAATCCGGCCAAAGGGGGCTTAGGAATCCCAGCCAGTCGGGTCTCAGGATTTGCTGATTGGCCAGGAGGAAAAACATGTGAGTGGGGTCAGGGCACTGTCATATGACGTCCTCCCGTTTAAACAGGGAATGCGCGCGATCGTGCGCGTGCATCCCTGTTTCTTCGGTGGCGGCGTGTCACGGAGACACTGCTCACCACTGGAGGGGATGAACAGCCATTGGTTATGGCTGTTTACCACGTGATCGGCCGTGATGAAGTCACGGCCGATCACAGATGGTCACACCCTGACTGTGCACTGGGAACACTGCTCGTCACTGACGCTGGTAAACAGCCATTGGCCAGCTGTTTACCCACGTGATCGGCTGTGATCCTTTCACAGCCGATCACTAAAATGTAAACAAACCGCGGTAACGAGATGTTACCGGGTTGTTCTCCTCCCCATACACCGATCGTGTGTGAGGAGGAGATTGCGGTAACATCTCGTTACCGCCTAGTGTACACCAATCACACTGATTGCCTGCCTACCCCCCTCAATAAAGAGGACCTGTCACCACCCCTCATAGCACCTGTCACCAGGCCCATCAGAGTACCCGAGCACCTGTCACCAGGCCCATCAGGGTACCCGAGCACCTGTCACCAGGCCCATCAGAGTACCCGAGCACCTGTCACCAGGCCCATCAGAGTACCCGAGCACCTGTCACCAGGCCCATCAGAGTACCCGAGCACCTGTCACCAGGCCCATCAGAGTACCCGAGCACCTGTCACCAGGCCCATCAGAGTACCCGAGCACCTGTCACCAGGCCCATCAGAGTACCCGAGCACCTGTCACCAGGCCATCAGAGTACCCGAGTACCTACTTGCAGCCCATGTCTCATATAATATACATTGGGGTGTTTGCTTTCCAAAATGGGGTCATCTTGTGGGTAATTTCTCCAGGACCTTCAAAAGTGTGATGGGTAGGAATGAAATGAGATGTGTCATTTATGCTCCTAGAACGCCTGAACGTACTACTTCAATGTTCGGCCTCTCTATGTGGCCAGGCTGTGTAAGTCCTACACATGCAGTATCGCCATACTTGGGAGGAGTAGCAGAATGTATTTTGGGGTGTAATTTTTGCTATATACATGCTATGTGTTATAAATATCTTATAAATTGACAATTTTGTGTAAAAAAAATAAATAAATGTGTTTTAAGTTTTTTTCCACATATTCCAAAAACTTCGGGAAAAAAATTAGCCATTCAAAAGACTCATTATGCCTCACAGATTATACGTTGGGGTGTTTGCTTTCCAAAATGGGGTAATTTTATGGGAAATTCCATTGTCCTGGTACTCCAGGGCCTTCAAAAGTGTAATAGGTGGTTGAGAAATGAGATGCGTAATTTTTGCTCGTAGAACGTCTGAAGGTACTACATCAATGTTGGTGTTCTGTATGTGGCCAGGATGTGTAAAAGTCTCTCACATGTGGTATCGCCGTACTCGGGAAGAGTAGCAGAATGTATTTTGGGGTGTAATTTGTAGGGATGCACCGAATGGGTTTTTTGGTGCCGAAACCGATACCGAAAATGAAAAATACACTAGGCCAAAAACCGAAACCGATACCGAAACAGCACCGATACCAAAAATGACTGTTTTTAAAAAATATTTTTATACAGCAGGTGGTCAGAGACTGGGGACACGGTACAGGAGGTGGTCAGAGACTGGGGACACGGTACAGGAGGTGGTCAGAGACTGGGGACACGGTACAGGAGGTGGTCAGAGACTGGGGACACGGTACAGGAGATGGTCAGAGACAGGGGACGTGGTACAGGAGATGGTCAGAGACAGGGGACGTGGTACAGAAGATGGTCAGACTGGGGACATGGTACAGGAGATGGTCAGAGACAGAGGACGTGGTACAAGAAGCATCCCCCATTGCAGCCAGTGTGCCGCATTGCAGCCAGCGTGCCGCATTGCAGCCAGCCTGTGCACTGTGTGCAGGGAAGAGAGCCGCCTGTTTGATAACAGCGCCGGGAACATCACAGCTTTCATTTCAATTGCTGTGTGTTCCCGGCCGTGCGCCGTCACACGCAGCCCCTCCCCCTTGTCCGGGCACTTTGATAGACAGATCATCCGTCCAATCCTGCGGATGATCTGTCTATCAAAGTGCCCGGACAAGGGGGAGGGGCTGCGTGTGACGGCGCGCGGCCGGGAACACACAGCAATTTAAATGAAAGCTGTGATGTTCCCGGCGCTGTTATCAAACAGGCGGCGGAGGTGGCTCTCCTGCGCTATACACCCCCCATGATGGGCGTCACCAGGGGCGGGGGGCGGAGCCCCGCCCCCCACCCAGGCCACGCCCCATTTTCGGCTCCATTATCGGCCGTTTTTCTCTTTCGGCAAATTGCCGAAAAGGGCATTTTCGGCCGATATGTTTCGGCGGCCGAAATTTCGGTGCATCACTAGTAATTTGTTGTATGCATATGCTGTGTGCGAGAAATAACCTGATATGACAATTTTGTAAAAAAAAAAAAAAAAAAAAATAAAAAAAATCTTCATTTTGCAAAGAATTGTGGGAAAAAATTACAACTTAAAAAAACTCACCATGCTACTTACTTAATACCTTGGAATGTCTACTTTGTAAAAATGGGTCATTTGGGGGGTATTTGTACTTTCCTGACATTCCACGGCTGTCTGCCACTCTTTGCAGTTTTTATCAAAGTTGTAAAACAACCTCCTCATGCAATCTTTAAGTGCTGCGTCCCTGCGCTCTTCTGCATTGACCAGCTCACCAAAAAGCTTCTCAATGGTCTTTGTCCAGTAACGTTTGTAGCCCTTTGTGGATTTGAGCTCGTACTCCTCTGGCAGATTGCGCTCCGTTACACTCTCTGGCATTTCCATTTGGTAGCGATTCTTCGCCGTTCCCCAATACACTATATTTTTACAACCAAGCCTCTTGCATTGTTTCTCCAGATAGTCTGTAAGATTCTGCTCGGCAGTCTTGATATCTCTCAGTGCTTCGTCATAGTCAGGGTCAAAGCCAGCTTTAGGGGTAATCATCAGTTTTTTTAGCCTTCTCGTGATCAAATGAAGTGTCCCACCTCGTTCAGACGTTAAGTCTGGGAATCGACCTTTAGGATGTTTATCTTTAACTAGATACTGACCGCCGGCTGTCAAATGACGGCCAGGCGGCGCACCTATTGTGGCGGGAGGCAGTCATATGACGTCCTCCCGTTTAAAAAGGGAATGCGCGCGATCGTGCGGGCGCATCCCTGTTTCTTCGGTGGCGGCGTGTTACGGAGATACTGCTCGCCACTGAAGTGGGTGAACAGCCATTGGTTATGGCCGTTTACCGCGTGATCGGCCGTGATGAAGTCACGGCTGCTCACAGATGGTCACACCCCGACTGTGCACTGGGAACACTGCTCGTCACCGGCGCTGGTAAACAGCCATTGGCCGGCTGTTTACCCACGTGATCCTTTTACAGCCTATCACTAAAATGTAAACAAACCGTGGTAACGAGATGTTACCGGGTTGTTCTGCTCCTCACACACCGATCGTGTGTGAGGAGGAGATTGCGGTAACATCTCGTTACCGCCTAGTGTACACCAATCACACCGATTGCCTGCCCCCCCCCCCCCCAATAAAGAGGACCTGTTAACACCCCTCATAGTACCTGTCAATCACAGTCCATCAGAGCACCTGCCCCGGCCCATCAGGGTGCCCGAGCACCTGCCCCGGCCCATCAGGGTGCCCGAGCACCTGCCCCGGCCCATCAGGGTGCCCGAGCACCTGCCCCGGCCCATCAGGGTGCCCGAGCACCTGCCCCGGCCCATCAGGGTGCCCGAGCACCTGCCCCGGCCCATCAGGGTGCCCGAGCACCTGCCCCGGCCCATCAGGGTGCCCGAGCACCTGCCCCGGCCCATCAGGGTGCCCGAGCACCTGCCCCGGCCCATCAGGGTGCCCGAGCACCTGCCCCGGCCCATCAGGGTGCCCGAGCACCTGCCCCGGCCCATATCTGTCACCAGGCCATCAGAGTACCCGAGTACCCGTCACCAGAGTACCCGTCACCAGGCCATCAGAGTACCCATCTCCAGCCCATCAGAGTACCCAAGTACCTATTTGCAGCCCATGTGTCATAGAATATACGTTGGGGTGATTACTTTCCAAAATGGGGTCATTTTGTGGGTAATTTTACTGTCCTTGTGGTCCAGGACCTTCAAAAGTGTGATGGGTAGGAATGAAATGAGATGTGTCATTTATGCTCCTAGAACGCCTGAACGTACTACTTCAATGTTCGGCCTCTCTATGTGGCCAGGCTGTGCAAGTCCTACACATGCAGTATCGCCATACTCGGGAGGAGTAGCAGAATGTATTTTGGGGTGTCATTTTTGCTATATACATGCTATGTGTTAGAAATATCTTATAAATTGACAATTTTGTGTAAAAAAAAAAAAAAAAAAAAAAAAAAGGCGTTTTAATTTTTTTCCACATATTCCAAAAACTTCTGGAAAAAAATTAGCCATTCAAAAGACTCATTATGCCTCACAGATTATACGTTGGGGTGTTTGCTTTCCAAAATGGGGTCATTTTATGGGAAATTCCATTGTCCTGGTACTCCAGGGCCTTCAAAAGTGTAATAGGTGGCTGTGAAATGAGATGCGTCATTTTTCCTCGTAGAACGTCTGAAGGTACTACATCAATGTTGGTGTTCTGTATGTGGCCAGGCTGTGTAAAAGTCTCACACATGTGGTATCGCCGTACTCAGGAAGAGTAGCAGAATCTATTTTTAAAAAGGGGTCATTTGGGGGGTATTTGTACTTTCCTGACTTGTTAGTGTCTCAAGAAATGAGATACACCTGATGTACTGAAGGCCTGATCAGAAGTGATCAATTTTCAGTGATTGGCACCATAATTTGTAGAATCTAAATTTCACAAAGACCAAATATATACTAATGTGGGTTATTTTTACCAAAGATATGTAGCAGTATAAATTTTGGCCAAAATTTATGAAGAAAAATTACTAATTAGCAAAAATGTATGACAGAAACAAAGAAAAAAGGCATTTTTTTTTTCACAAAATTTACGAATTTATAAATTCGGGACACTGAAGATCGGCGACCTGATTATTAGTGTAGATGTTCCCTGTTTGGATTTGCCGGTTATCGGGTCTCCTCATGCACTGTTAGCGCAAGGAGAGGATTGCCGATAACTTTCAAATCCTGTTACGCTGTTATGGGACACAGCTGGTCACATTGTAACGAGTACGCTGCAATTGGCTCTTAACTCCGATCATCTGTGTCCTAAGGACAGCAATCACAGATCCCTGTATATGCATGTCGCAGGAGGGACGCAGGCTGCAAGGTCATGGGAAGACATCAATAGACGTCCTTCCCAGCAAAGTGAGCCTGCAGCTGTATCCTTCTTTCGGCTATACCACGGGTGGCGAAGGGATTATGTTTAACCACGTTAACCTTAGCCCTAGTTCACACCAGTGCAACTTGCACCTAAGATTTATTTGCTACTTCATTTAAACAGAAAATTATGCAAGTTGCAATGATTTCAGAAACAAAAACAAAAAATTTTAAAAATGTGCATACTAGCCCATGAATCAAAAGGGTCTGCGTTACCATGAGAGTTGGCAGTGCTCAGAAGAGGCACAAATTTGTAAGTTCTAATAAAGCCTCATGAGTGCAGATAAACAATAACAATAATTCAATTTTTGTGCAGTTTCTCAGATAGTATGGCTGAATTTGCATTGCATTCAGACCAAACTTTCACAGGCCCCTTTTTTGGTCCGCACCAGAATCGGATCGCATGGGTGTTCACACTCACCCTTTAAAAAATAAAATAAATAAATAACTTTTATTCCTATTAGAAGGAATGTAAACATCCCTTGCAATAGGAATAGTGCAAGGCGGGTCCTCTTTACAGAGAGATGTGGAGTCTGCAAGCCTGAGATTAATAATAAAAGAAAAAAAAAAAAAAAAAAAAAAAAAACCCCACGCACCATGATCTCAGCCTTTCCAGCTGAATATACAGCGGTTTACAAATGCCGGGCCTAATGTAAAGTCATAACATAGCGCCCGGCCTCCGAAGGTCATAGAGACTGCCATGGACCATCTGGCGGCTCCCATCAAAATCCAGGATGTCATATGATGTACACTAGGTTGGAAGTGGTTAAAGTGGAACTTTTCCCATATCTCACATCAGCATGGATATCTGCACGCCGATAATCTGAATATAGGTTTCTGCTGGCTACATTCATAATACATATTTGTATTTAAAGTGGTTGTAAACCCTTACAACCCACTTTGACCTACAGGTAAGCCTAGATTAAAGGCTTACCTGTAGGTCCAAGAAATATCTCCTAAACCTATACGGTTTAGGAGATATTTGCCCGAAGACAGGCACCGCTGTGCACCGCAGGCGCACTGAGCGCGGCATTTCCAATAATGGACCTGCCGCGCATGTCGGCTCCCTGCGCATGCGCGGGAGTGATGTTATCGCGGCTCCGCCGAATGACAGTGGCGGAGCTGCGAGACCCCACCGAGAAGATGGATGCGTCGGACTACAGGGGACAGCGGCGACTTCGCTGGCTCCTGTGTCAGGTAAGTGATACATAATGGGCTACTATGCAATGCATAGTAGTCCATTATGCTTTGCCTTTGCAGGGAATGAAAGAGGAAGTAAACCCATCAGGGTTTACTTGCTCTTTAACAGCAGCTACAAACCCCTTCTGTCAAACAAAATTTTGTAGTGTTTAACCGAATAAAAAAGCAGCACACATCTATGCAACAGTTGGTGGGAGGAAATACACATCTTGATAATTGTTGTCTTGTCAGGTTTTTTTTTTTTTTTACCTCCATTTCCTCCTCAGTATCAGAAGGTTCTGTGCAAACAGCCAGTGCCAGCCTCTTGTCCTTTTCAGTTTTCAGTGCATCATCTGCCATTTTCATTGCTTTAGTTATTTCAGGCCTGGTACTGAAAAACATGCCCCTTTTTGGGCTTCTGCGGCAGAGGAACCTAAAAAGTACAAATAAATATGACATTTAAAAAAAGAAAATGATCCACATATACACACACACACAAAGATTTTAACTAAACTAACTTTGGAAAGGCTTGGCATGGTTTTTACAGTCTGCTCTCAGTCATCTGGCAATAAGTAAACGGTTTATGTGCAAAGATATCGATTTAGGTCACCTCCTGAATGGCATGAGGTGGTGGGGGGGCGGGGGGTATTGCACATACAGCTACGGCGATTCACGCAGCAGTGCCAACCTGCCGCCGTAGAACGACAGCAGCTGGTCGGCAAGCAGCTAACCTGTTGCCAGCGTAACTAATGTGCGACGGCAAAAGGGTGGGCTTCAACTCCCACACATGCACCTTTGGGCTGCCAAGGTTTTTGAGAACGCACTCACTGAGTGATGTGTCAATGACCAGGGTGGCTTTGATTTAAATCTCCTCGATTTAACCACTTCGGCCACGGAAGATTTGGCTACTCAATGATCAGCCCATTTGAGATACGGCACTGCATTGCTTTAAGTGACAATCGCCCAGTTGTGACAAGCTGTACCCAAACAAAAATTGATGTCCTTTTTTCTCCCCACAAAAAAAAAAACCCAACGCAATATTTTGTATACAACAAAAGGGAGGAAAGAAATGGGACTTGAGGCAAGTCACTGAATGCATACCTTATTCGATTCATTTATAAAATAATTATTAACAAATCATATTATAGAGGGTGTCAATCTGAAATACAGGACACAAAATAATGTAATACATTTGCATAAATATGTAATAGTTATACAGAGCAAGATAAGACGTAAGAATTATAGTTACGAGAGAACACTCATCCATTCATAAAAGTTCAATGAACATAATCTATTTTTCATGGTGAGCCAAAATTGTCTAAGCATCAGTTCGATGTAACTCATGGCTCATGCCAATCATCAGGAGTAAAATGCTCTGAAATTAAATCAGCGATATCTACAAGTATAGAATATCCTTTAACCACTTGGAATCCGCGCTATTGCCAAATGACGGCATTAGCGCGGACCTACTTTTCCGGGACTACGTCTATTGACGTTGTCCCGTGTACGAGCGGCCTGCGCGCCCCCTGAGGGGCGCGCGCGGCGCGCTCTGTGATCGGCGAATCCAGGAGACTCGCCTGATCACCGATCCGTGAAAGGGGTCGATCCCGACCCCTTATCACGTGATCAGCTGTCAGCCAATGACAGCTGATCATGTGATAGAACGGAGCCGGTAATCGGCTATTATTCCTCCTCGCGCTGACAGCGCGAGGAGAAAAAAAAAAAGCCGATCACCGGCGGCCGTGATCGGGACATCAGTCCCGATCACGGCCTACAATACAAGCGACCACCTGCTCCCTGCCAGTGCCCACCTGCCCCCTGCAGTGCCATCCTGAATGAAAGTAAGTGCCCCCCGTCAGTGCCACCCAGCAGTGCCCATAGTGCCCACAGTGCCACCCACAGTGCCCACAATCTGCCTCAAAGGTGCTGCACCCCAGTGCCGCCCATCAGTGCCGCCCATCAGTGGTACCCATCAGTGCCCATCGGTAACCGCCTTATCTGTGCCCATCGGTAACCGCCTTATCTGTGCCTATTAGTGCCGCCTTATCTGTGCCCATCAGTGCCCACCAATGCAGCCCATCAGTGCCCACCAATGCAGCCCATCAGTGCCCACCAATGCAGCCCATCAGTGCCCACCAATGCAGCCCATCAGTGCCCACCAATGCAGCCCATCAGTGCCCACCAATGCAGCCCATCAGTGCCCACCAATGCAGCCCATCAGTGCCCACCAATGCAGCCCACCAATGCAGCCCATCAGTGCCCACCAATGCAGCCCATCAGTGCCCACCAATGCAGCCCACCAATGCAGCCCATCAGTGCCCACCAATGCAGCCCATCAGTGCCGCCTAATCAGCACACTTCAATGAAGGAGAAAAATGACCCATTTGCAAAATTTTATAACAAACTATTAAAACATGATTTTTTTTTTTTGCATCTTTTTTTGTTTGTTTAGCAAAAAATAAAACTCCGAGCTGTAACTAAATACCACCAAAAGAAAGCTCTATTTGTGGGAAAAAAAATGATAAAAATTTCATTTGGGTACAGTGTTGTATGACCGCGCAATTGTCATTCAAAGTGCATCAGCGCTGAAAGCTGAAAATTGGTCTGGGACTGAGGGGGGTTTAAGTGCCCAGTAAGCAAGTGGTTAAAAACGGAGAACAATCTCTCAAAATAAAAAAAAAAGGTGTGTAACTTACAGTACGGCCAAATGGTGACGGCGTAACACCCAACCTTAAATCCAGGGGAAGAAGAGGGACAAGGATGATCATCTCCCCCCCGGGGCTGAGGTGAGGTGTCCCACCTCACCTCAGACCAGACAACAGCCAGGAGAAGACCAGGTGAATTACTTCAACACATTCATTTCACATGGTTTCATTTTCCTTCCCTTGCAGAGCAGTGTGGACTGTTAAATATACACCAGATTCACATGGACGTGACATGGTCACCACCTGGCTGTTGTCTCTGGTCTGGATGGGACTCCTCACCTCAGGCCCGGGGGAGATGATCATCCTTGTCCCTCTTCTTCCCTTGGATTTAAAGGGTGGGCGTCACCATTTGGCCGTACTGTAAAGCCCCATACACACTATCAGTTTAATTGATTTTTCATTGTGAGCCAAAATTGTCTAAGCATCAGTTCGATGTAATTCGACGCACGTTTCATGGCTCATATCCCTAGGATATAGGTGTGACTTAAGCCCCATACACACTATCGTTTTTTCTGCTGAGTTTTTCCTTCAGATTTACCAAAACCATATAATATGAGGTCAAACATTAGAAGTTTCAATTTGTATTGAATGAGGCAGGCCCTTCCACTACATGGTTTTTTTTTTCTATTGAAAAAGCCCATGGCGTGCAAACACACCCAAAAAACTTCCACCCGGTGCATAAAAAAAGTGCACACACATAAAGAGTGAAACACTAAAAAGTGCAGACGGGTGCCTGATGTCCTCCAAAAGAAGGACCATACCCTGATCCCCCGGGGCGTTAGGCTCCAGACAGGGACTGAGGTACCAGACTCAACAAGTGGGCCCCGGACGAAACCGGAAGCCCTCCTTTCCCTGGGAGGACTGCCGAAACAGAACCTCCTAGGTACTTGGTACTGTGGGGGCTTCCCCGAAGGTAGGCCCCCCCTCATGGAGATTGGACCAAGCCATAAGGCCTATGTCCGCTCTCCCAGAGACTTTCAGGATTGGTCCGAGGACCGACACCCTACTCATCCAACGTGCAGTGACAAACTGTGACAAGACACACACAAATAAAATAAATAAAAAGTGAGGAAGGGATAGTGAAAAGTGGCCATTGTGCAATACCACGCCTTCCACTACATGGTTTTGGTAAACCTGAAGGAAA
Organism: Lithobates pipiens; assembly: GCF_037356315.1. Taxonomy (NCBI): domain Eukaryota; kingdom Metazoa; phylum Chordata; class Amphibia; order Anura; family Ranidae; genus Lithobates; species Lithobates pipiens. The sequence continues at coordinate 41,533,657 of NW_027507758.1, forward strand.
AACTCAGCAGAAAAACCCATAGTGTGTATGGGGCTTAAGTCACACCTATATCCTAGGGGATATCCTATACTTACACTGATTTAATTTCAGACCATTTTACTGCATGAGCCATGAAACCTGCGTCGAATTACATCGAACTGATGCTTAGACAATTTTGGCTCACAATGAAAAATCAATTATGTTCACTGAACTTTTATGAATGGATGAGTGTCCTTTTTTTAACTATAGTGCTTATTAAGTTTTATATTGCTCTGTATAACTATTACATTATATTGTGTCCTGTATTTCAGATTGACACCCTCTATAAATGTGATTTAATAATTTTATAAACGAATTGAATAAAGGTATGCATTCAGTGAATTGCCTCATACAAAGTCCCATTTCTTTCCTCCTTTTGTTGTATACATATCAGGGATGGAGGCTTGTCATTGTTACAATTAGACCCCTTTCACACCGAGGGCGTTTTGAAGGCTCTATAGTGTTAGAAATAGCGCCTGCAATGCGCCCTCAAACTGCTGCACCATTGTCTCCAGTGTGAAAGCCCGAGGGCTTTCACACTGGAGCGGTGCGCTGGCAGGACGTTCAGAAAAGTCCTGCCAGCAGCTTCTTTGGAGCGGTGCGTTTACCGCTCCTCCACCACTGCTCCCCATTGAAATCAATGGGGCAGAGCTGTATTACTGCTGGCAGAATCCCGCTATTGTAGGCGGGTTTAACCCTTTCTTGCCCGCTAGCGGGGGCGGCCGAAATGCGCTGCAAATCCGACAGTAAGACGCAGCTAAAAATAGCGGCGTTTTACCGCCGATGCTATGAGCACGGCAGTGTGAAAGCCCTCTTAGGTTGAAGGCGAGGGAGGTGGCAGCAGCAGTTGACTGGATGCCCGCTAACAGGCGCTGCCATGATGGATCTGAAATGACAGGTGCCCTTTAAAAATTGAAGGACTCCTTCTTGCAGGTAGTTAGAATCTTTAACTTCATTTTTACTGCTTGCCCTTCCGCCTCACACTTTTAGCCTAGTACAGATGCATTTCTCTTCAAACAAACAATCACACAGTCTGTCGTGTACATAGATTTTCAAAACAATGGGATAAAAGAATATTCCTCAACTTTGTTTCATCTCGTGATTACTTTGAAATGTGTGAATGCATCAATGCAGTGCGTGTTCTCTCAGTTAGGATTCATTGAATGAGTTTACCAAAAATTTAACATTTTGCAGAATATACAGCCTCATGCTACAGAACTAAGCTCCATTTCATGCTAAATAGAAAACTCTTTAGATTTTTACTCCAAAAGCATACATTTTTATTATATATATCAATATAGAGAGATATATATAATAATATATATATGCATAGCTAGAGAACTAACATGGATTGTTGCGGTACCAGAGAGGGGTTTTATACACAAGTTAAGAATACATTTTAACAAAAATTTACACGTAGAAAACACGAAAAAAAAACATCTATAATAGTTACAAAAAATATCAGATGGTTGACACGTTTCACTTAACCACTTAAGGACCGCCTCATGTAAATGCACGTCGTTTTTTTGAAGAGGGATATCTCGGTAACAGCAGATACTGCTGCCACAAGCGAGATAACCCTCTTTACAGGAGGCGGTCCTGTGTACGATAACGGTGGTCTCTGCGGTGGGTCCACCGCAAGATCACCGTTATCGGTGGCAGAAGGTGCCACCCCCCTTCTCTGGAGCCGTCGGGTCCTTTCTTCTGCTGGGTATAGAGACGAGAGAGGCTAAGATGGCCCCCACCCATCTCTATACCATAGGAGGGCGGAAGCAACGTCAAAACGTCACTTCCGCCCACACCTCTTAAAAAGGTATAGTCCGAATATGAGATCTGAGGACTTTTTGACCCCCAGATCTCTTATTTAAGAGGACCTGTCATGTTTTCTATTACAAGGGATGTTTACATTCCTTGTAATAGGAATAAAAGTGATCCATGTATTTTTTTTTTTTTTTTTTAAGTGTAAAAATAAAATCAAGTAAAATAAATAAATAAAAAAAATTTAACCCCCCCCCATCCCGACGAGCTCGCACACAGAAGCGAACGCATATGAAAACGGCAGTCAAACCACACATATGAGGTATTGCCCCGATCGGTAGAGCGAGATCAATAATTCTGCAACCTGTAGAATTTTTTAAATATCGCTTATGGAGATTTTTGAGGGTAAAAGTTTGACGCCATTCCATGAGCAGCGCAATTTTGAAGCATGACATGTCTGGTATCAATTTACTCGTCAAAAAATAAAAAATAAAAAAAAACTTGGGCTAATTTTACTGGTGTCTTTTTTAATTCAAAAAGGTGAATTTTTTCTCAAAAAAGTACGCTCTTAAGACCGCTGAGAAAATACGGTGTAAAAAAAAAGCTGTTGCAATGACCACCATTTTATTCTCTAGGGCGTTATTTGTGTATTGGTGTGTGGTGTGTGGTGTGTATTTATATTATGTTTGGGGGCTCTAAGTAATTTTCTAGCAAAAAAAAAAAAGTTTTAAACATGTAAATGCCAAATCTGAAAAAGAGGCCTGGTCCTTAAGTGGTTAATAACTTCTTCAGAATCGGTTAAGTGAAACTCGTCGACCATCTCTGATATTTTCAGTAACTATTGTATTGAACCTTACAATGAGTCGGATGTTTTTATTGTGTGTTTTCTATGTGTAAATTTTGTTACAATAAATGTATTCTTTATTAACTTGTGTATAAAATCCCTCTCTGGTACCGCAATAATCCATCATGTTGGCCCTCTATGCAAAGTTGGATGAGGTACCCTCATAGCCGTAATGTTCTTTAATCTATATTTTATCCACCCTGTCAATGACACATCTAGATCCCAACAATCAGTAGCTGGCAGGACCAGCTCCCCATCAAGTGACCACTATGCAAGCCAGTCACATTGGTCATATGATTGTGGATCCTCCCCACCCCCTGGGCGCTCAGAACTTTTCAAAGTGACACTGAAACGCTGGATAGGGATTAACATGCTCTTCTCACACCACTGTCCTCTGGTCTGCTCATTGACCAAGTCCAACATAACTGGTTTACACATAAAAAAAAGTGTTTATAAATAAAACTTCAACATTTAAAGCGCTTACTTACCTGAATAATTCTTCACATATTTTATGCCTATCCATCCTCTAGTTGGTGGGTCATCAAAGAACTGCACGTGAACATGAAGAGACTTGCCCTTTCCTCTGAAATGTGTGTCTTCGTTGGGGTGGTTGTAAACTAATGACGGCCACCAGGGGTGACCTGGCATCTTGGCCCAAACAAGGTCACCAGGTGAGAAATCGCAAACACTGCAGACAGAAAAATACATTTCTTATATTAATAATATCCCAGGAAGTGTCCAACGTTTTATAGCAGAACTCCAAGCATAGAAGAGAGAGAACATAAGCTAAATACAGTTAGCTAATCACTAAGGTGGTTGTAAACCCTTACATATACCCAGTGAAGGGACAATCCTTATGCAATATACAGAGATTAAAGAGGAAGTAAACCCTGATGGGTTTACTTCCTCTTTTTTTCCCTGCAAAGGTAAAGCATAATGGACTACTATGCATCGCATAGTAGCTCATTATGTGTCACTTACCTGACACAGGAGCCAGCGAAGTCGCCGCTGTCCCCTGTAGTCCGCCGCATCCACGTTGCTTGTGGCGTCTCGCAGCTCCGACGAATCACAGCGGCGTAACCGCGATGACGTCACTCCCGCGCATGCGCACGGGAGTCGACAAATTAGGCAAATCCATTCTTGGATTTGCCGCATTTAGTGCGCCTGCGCGCCGCTGTCTACGGCGCATGCGCCGTAGACAGCGGTGCCCATTTTCGGGCAAATATCTCCTAAACCATATAGGTTTAGGAGATATTGCTTGGACCTACAGGTAAGCCTTAATCTAGGCTTACCTATAGGTCCAAGTTGTTTGGAAGGGTTTACTTCCTCTTTAAACAAATCTCCTATATAAAAGTTGTACCTGTGTATCTGCGGTCTCCTCTTCAGGCAAAGTCCTGAATTTACTAAGCTTGTCTATATTAAAAAAAAAAAAAAAAAAAAAAAAAGGGGGGGGGGGGTGGGGGCAGAGCTGAAGTAACATTCTGCAGAGCTCAGTGAGGAGAGCTCCTGAAAGCTGATTGGAGGGAAGGTACACCCCCCCCCCCCCTTCACACAGCAACAGAGCTGAGGTTGTCAGTCAGCTGGAGCTCCCTCCTGTATCACCATTTTTCTCTTGGTGTCAGGAAATCTTGTCAGAAGCGATTCATGCTAAAAGAAGCAGCAGACAAAAAAGTGACACTTAGTGCTCTTAACTGAGACAAGTACACACTATAGAGGGATATGTTTTGTTCATATTTCATGTCTGAGGTTTACAACCACTTTAAACTAGTTGCATTAACCACTTAAGCCCCGGACCATTTTGCTGACCAAAGACCAGAGCACTTTTTGAGATTCGGCACTGTGTCACTTTAACGGACAATTGCACGCTCATGCGACATGGTTCCCAAACAAAAATGGATGTCTTCCCCCCCCCAACAAATAGCTTTCTTTTGGTGGTATTTGATCATCCACGCGGTTTTTATCTTTTGCGCTATAAACAAAAGAGCGACAATTTTGAAAAAAAAATAAAAAAATGTTACACTTTGCTATAATAAATATCCCCCAAAAATATATTTAAAAAGATTTGATAAAAATGCCATAAAACTATCCCCTATTTTGTAAACGCTATAACTTTTGCACAGGGCATTGCATCCATGTAATCTGTCAGCGGACACAGCCGTCAACTGATCAGTGCACCGGCCCGCTGCCAGTGTCATGTGATCGATGTGACCAATCACAGCAGATCACGTCAATTGTAAACAATGGATGACTTTCTTTCATGCCATCCATTGTATACAACTGTGCTGTTAGCTGCAATTGGTCAGTGATCACATGGTAGAGGCCAATCACAACAAATCTGAATTAATCAATTTCATTCAGTAAAATAGTACTACAGATCCCCCTTTGCCCATATGCATGCTTTCCATCCCCCTCACATGGCTGTGGAGGGTATTACAGATCTACCTCCCTTTCTCATATTGTTGCTCCACATCCCCCCCACATGTCGGTGAATAGTCTGTCGGACTTTCAGCCGAGAATCCCCCGTGCGCATTGTGAGGGGAATATCTCCTAAACCTGTTCTGTTTAGGAGATTTATTTTTACCTACAGGTAAGCCTTATTATAGGCTTTCCTGTAGGTAAAAGTTGTAAAAAGGATTATACAACCGCTTTCAGTGCCACAGCCCCCCCCCCCCCACATGGCAGTAAACGGTACTGGAGATCCCTTCCTCTCCCTTATTTCTGCTTCACACCTCCCTCACGTGGCAGTAGATGGTACTACAGATCCCTCCTTCCCCACACCTCCCTCATGTGGCAATGAATGATACTACAGATCCTCTCCAATATTTCTTCTCCACACCCCCCTCACATGGCAATGAATAGTATTACAGGTCCCCCTCCCTTTCTCATTGTTGCTCCACAACCCCTCGCCTGGCAGTAGATGGTATTACAGTACAAATCACTCATTTCTGCTCCACACCCCCTCACCTGGCGGTGAATGGTACTACAGGTCCCTCATATTTCTTCCCTCCGTGTTTCGGGGCACCCGCTGACTCCTTCGGAGGGGAGTTCTTCTCCCCTGGCTGCAGCTGAACACCGACAGAGGTTCAAACCCTCCCCTAAATCGATAAACTGTATATATGGTGAATGGTGTTGCGCTCCACTAATAGTACAGATAAATAGATAAATATGGGTATAACTGTCAATATACAATGTGATATAGAATATAATTCAATCCATAGTGCATATAGTGTAAAAACTCAAAAATATAGTGGTAAAAAAAAAAAATTTGAAATAACCAAACAATGAATAGTAGTGATATGGATTGAGAACTTTTCTTCTTTTATAGAGAAATAGACACTTTTACTATTAATTACTCCTTGCACCTTATTGGACATTGAACTATTCATTGTTTGGTTATTTTCAGATTTTTTTTACACTATATACACTATGGATTGAAAAAAAAAAAAAAAAAAAAAAAATTTATATATATATATTTTTTTTTTTTTCAATCCATAGTGCACATAGTGTAAAAAATCTGAAAATAACCAAACAATGAATAGTTCAATGTCCAATAAGGTGCAACGGAGTAATAGTGAAAGTGTCTATTTCTATATAAAAGAAGAAAAGTTCTCAATATTCCCATATTTATCTATTTTATTTATCTGTACTATTAGTGGAGCGCAACACCATTAACCATATATACAGATGTAAAATATGGCAACCTCTGAGGTTCATGCTTTCAGAAAATATATCATATTTGGCTATTATAAGTAATTTTTCTAGCTAAAAAACATGTTTATTGTAGCAAGTGTGCGAGACATGTCAAAACTGTCTCTTGCAGCGAAGGGTTAACAGTTTTGTCAGTTAAAAAAAGTCATGTGACATGGCCATATCTATTTTTAGATTGTCAGTTAGAAAATGTCAGTTAGAAGAAAAAAAAAGAAAGTGGTCTTGCGACATGCCCATTGGTCAACCCACCTGATGATGTCATAGCGGGCCAGTCCCCGATATAAAAAGGAGCTCTGGCAGGAGCTGGGCTCACTTGCAGAATTTCTCTTCTTGGGAAAGGACGTGAGCTCTGTTGCTCTGAGACACGTTGCTGATTATTTTATAACTGGCGCGTTTTCATAGTGATAGAAGTGCGATTAAGTCAGGGGATCTTTTGTTTATCAACTTAGGAGACCCGAATATGCAATCAAACATGGTTGCAGACTTACCAGCAGAAAACCAGCCCCCCGCACAGCCCAAAGCCCCTCGTAGAGGAGTGCGTAAGGGTATCAGGCGGGGGTTTAGGGCAGTTCTTAACACCATCTGCCCCTGTATTCACCTAAAACCCCGACAGAGACACAGAGAAGGTATGTAGGATTTCATTCAATTATAATGTAGGAAACTGGAGGGAATTCTATACTGGATATATTTTTATTATTCAAATATAATCTCAGCTCACTCCTTCAGATGGCAGTTGGCCAGCAGGAGTGTGGATTAGGTGTGGGAGGAATGACCACATCTCATTGTCTGCCCAATATGGAGAACACACAACAGACCCATCACAATTTTGAATTGTAAAAGCAAAGTGCATATTATATATATTTTTTTTCCCATGCGATGGTATTACAGTGCAGGTCCCTCATTTCTGATCCACACCCCCCCTCACCTGGCTGTGAATGGTACTACAGGTCCCTCTCATA
>NW_027507758.1:41543443-41581922 GCF_037356315.1 Lithobates pipiens
TAACACATGTTTTGCTATACACATGTTTATTCCCTTTGTGTATATTGGAACAAAACAAAAAAAGGAAAAGAGGCAAATTGGACATAATGTCACACAAAACTCCAAAAATGGGCTGGTCACAATTCTTGGCACCCTTTCAAAATTGTGGATAAATAAGATTGTTTCAAGCATGTGATGCTCCTTTAGGCTGGGTTCACATTGCAGCGATGCGGGAACGCCGCTAATCCGTGGCGGGTTCCCGCATCGCATACCTCCCGGCGGCAGTTCACACTGCCCTATGCGAACTGCTGGGAGTGTCAGTGAAATGTTAATGACACCCCCAGATCAGTTCGCATATCGCAGTGCGATCTGCAAACTTGGACAGGAATCGGATCGCATGGTGTGAACACCCATGCAATCCGATTCTGCTGCGGACCAAAAAAAGGGTCCTGTGCGAGTTTGGGCCGGGTGCGATGCAAATTCAGCCATACTATCTGTATGGCTGAACTCGCATCGCACAGAGATCGGATGTGATTTGCACTGCAGTGCGGTGCGAATCACATCCGATTCTCAGCACCGCAGCAGTGTGAACCCAGCCTAAAACTCACCTGGGGCAAGTAACAGGTGTGGGCAATATAAAAAAATAACACCTGAAAGCAGATAAAAAGGAGAGAAGCTCGAGTCGAGGAGTGCTCAACATTATCAAGAAGTTTGCAACCCATGGCACTCAAGCTAATCTCTCTGGGCATGGACGGAAGAGAAAATTGATGAATGGTGGCAACGCGGGATAGTCCGGATGGGGGATTCGGTTTGTGCTGGGAAATTGAATTTCCAGTTTTTTTGTCGCCGGCCGCTAGAGGTCCGCATCCAGCGGAGACAATGTCTCCGCGGGCCGCCATTTTTAAGAAGACCAGAAGCTGGTCTTCAATAGAGAACCTGTGGCACCGCCCACCCCCGCTGCAGTGTGTGTGAAGAGCAGTGGGCGCCACAGTTCAAAGTCAGCGTGGCAACGACGGCTGCCGCTTGAAGGCCAGGAGATGTAATGTCCTGTCGGGGAAGTCCGTGCAGTGAGTATGTGGGGGCCAGTCTGTGGATGCCGGGGCCAGTCTGTGGATGTGGGGGCCGCTCAGTCTGGATGTCAGAGGGGCACCAGATGTAAGGAGGGGCTCCGCTCAGAGCCGTACCTAGAGCATTTGGCACCCGGGGTGGATCCTATATCTGGCACCCCCCACCTTAAAATTTAAAAATACCCCACTGTGCCCCCTGCATACCTCTGCATCCTTCAATATCTTTTTGTCACTACTGTGTACCCCCCCTCTCCACAACTGCACCTCTGGACCCCTTTACATTACACATCACCCTGCACCTCTGGACCCCTTTACATTACACAGGACCTTGCACCTATGGATCTCTTTACATTACACAGCACCCTGCACCTCTGGACCCCTTTACATTACACAGCACCCTGAACCTCTGGACCCCTTTACATTACACAGCACCCTGAACCTCTGGACCCCTTTACATTACGCAGCACCCTGAACCTCTGGACCCCTTTACATTACGCAGCACCCTGCACCTCTGGACCGCTTTACATTACACAGCACCCTGCACTTCTGGACCCCTTTACATTACACAGCACCCTGCACCTCTGGACCCCTTTACATTACACAGCACCCTGCACCTCTGGACCCCTTTACATTACACAGGACCTTGCACCTAAGCACCTCTTTACATTACACAGCATCCTGCACCTCTGGACCCCTTTACATTACACACCCCTTGTACCTCTGGACCCCTTTACATAACACAGTGCCCCGAACCTCCTGACCCCTTTACATTACACAGCCCTTGTACCTCTGGTCCCCTTTACAATACACAGCTCCCTGCACCCCTGGACCACTTTACATTACACAGCACCCTGCACCTCTGCACCCCTTTACATTACACAGCCCCTCACAGCTCTGGACCCCCTGCATGTTACACAGACCCCCTACAGTGCAGACCTCCCTCCCTACCATACAGGCCCCCCCCACTACAGTACAGACTCCCCTACAGTGCAGAATCCTCCCCTACAGTACAGACCCCTCCCCCCTACAGTGCATACCCCCCTACACTGCATACCCCCCTACAGTGCCAAATCTTCCCCTACTGTACAGACCTCTCCCCCTATAGTGCAGACCCCCTATAGTACAGACCCCCCTACAGTGCAGGACCCCCCTACAGTACAGGACCCCTCCTACAGTGCAGGACTCCCCCCTACAGTGCAGGACTCCCCCTACAGTGCAGACCCCCCTACAGTGCAAGACTCCCCTACAGTGCAGAACCCCCCCACAGTGCATACCCCCTACAGTAAAGAACCCCCCTACAGTGCCAAATCTTCCCCTACTGTACAGACCCCTCCCCCTATAGTGCAGACCCCCCTACTGTGCAGGACCCCTCCTACTGTGCAGGACCCCCCCTACAGTGCAGAGCCCCCCTACAGTGCAGACCCCCCCACAGTGCACAGACCCCCCTACAGTGCACAGACCCCCCTACAGTGCACAGACCCCCCTACAGCGCTCAGACCCCCCTACAGCGCTCAGACCCCCCTACAGTAAAGAACCCCCTAACAATACAGCCCCCCCCACAGACCCATAATGTACCTGAACACACATGAAGAGCCCAAGTCAGTGACATTGCAGGGGGGAAGTGCGAGCAGCACCCAAGTGGAGTGACACCTGATGGCTCAGTGATCCGGGACCCGGCGTAAAAAATCCCCTTCTCTCTGTGGTCGCGTGACTCGCGTCGCACCGTTCTGATCAGTCTCGGCAGCGGCTGTCACTCACAGCCGAGCAGAGTGAAGCTGCCTCCCCCTCCTCCTTTACGTCTACACAGTGCTGTGCATGCAGGAAGGGGAGGCGGCTTCACTCTGCTCGGCTGTGAGTGACAGCCGCTGCCGAGACTGATCAGAATGGCGCGACTTGACCACAGAGAGAAGAGGATTGTTGCGCCGGCCACCGGGTCCTAGATCACTGAGCCGACAGGTGTCACTCCACTCGGGTGCTGCTCGCACCTCCCCCCTGCAATGCCGCCCACTGCCAGTGCCTCGGGCTCTCTCTGTGTGGGCTGCGAACCCACGGCGCTGTCTCCTCTTCAGTTGCGGAGGGGGAGGACGCCGGCCTGACACCCCCCCCAATGTGTGGCACCCGGGGCGGCCCGCCCCCGCCCCCCACTTAGTTCGCCACTGGCTCCGCTGATGGACACAGATGTGAGGAAGGTACCTCTGATGGGGCACCTGATGTAAGGACAGACTCCGCTTGGGACACCTGATGGCATCTGGTGGCAGTCAACGTAGCTAGTGACGCGCTCATATATATATATTTAGGATTTAGCAGAATGACGACATTGAATTGAGAGGAAGCATCATTACAAAACAAGGACTACTAAACAGGCAGCATACATAATAAACCACAATGGGCTCCCCCTGTAGAAGATCAGTGGTCTTTGGCACCGAGATCTCAGCCCAGTGAGATATCACATTAGGATTGGTATCTCTTGGTAGAAATCATGACATTTGGGGGGTGAGTAGCTGTTAGGGAAGTTATGTGGGCTTTTTAAAGCACTTTACGGTACACTTGTTCTGGCACAAAAAAGCCAGGAGCTGAGAATGAACTCCCGGGGGGAGGGGTGTCTATGTATATATAGAAGTTATAAATGCACAATAAGAAAATATATTTTAATGTCTAAAGATTTGTATGTTTATAAAACAGAAAGAATTAAAACATTTTTTTCTCTCTCCAGGAGAATATGATCCATCATCTCCCAGTGTCACCACCCCCACCTTGGAGGGGGAGGACAACCCACTGGTTCCATCCACCAGTGACAGAGAGCCAACAACACCGGCTATGACTGTGGAAGACCAACCAAGTGCAGTCTCCCCATCTACCATTGAGGGTGAGCAAACTGCACTGGTGCTATCCACCAATGACAACGAGGCAACTCTGGCTATGACTGTGGAGGACCAACCAAGTGAAGTCTCCCCATCTACCATCGAGGGTGAGCAAACTGCACTGGTGCTATCCACCAATGACAACGAGGCAACTCTGGCTATGACTGTGGAGGACCAACCAAGTGCAGTCTCCCCATCTACCATCGAGGGTGAGCAAACTGCACTGGTTCTATCCACCAATGACAACGAGGCAACTCTGGCTATGACTGTGGAGGACCAACCAAGGGCAGTCTCCCCATCTACCATTGAGGGTGAGCAAACTGCACTGGTTTCATCCACCAATGACAACGAGGCAACTCTGGCTATGACTGTGGAGGACCAACCAAGTGCAGTCTCCCCATCTACCATCGAGGGTGAGCAAACTGCACTGGTTCTATCCACCAATGACAACGAGGCAACTCTGGCTATGACTGTGGAGGACCAACCAAGTGCAGTCTCCCCATCTACCATCGAGGGTGAGCAAACTGCACTGGTTTCAGCCAACAGTGACAATGAGGCAACTCTGGCTATAACTGTGGAGGACCAACCAAGTGCAGTCTCCCCATCTACCATTGAGGGTGAGCAAATTGCACTGGTTCCATCCACCAGTGAGATTAAACTGGATACAGTTAATGAGAACCAGCAAAATTCACTCACTCCTTCTAATGGTGAGGTTGAAAACAAATTTTGGGCTTCATTTGCCAACTTTATGAAGCAACAACAACCTCCAAAGTGCAAAATAAGTGAGTCATCACCTCTGGTCCCTTCATATCTTGGAGACAAAATGTCTGTGTGGAGTTCACTTTCATCCATCCCCACCATGAACAAGAAGACATCTGAACTGGTCCCATCCTGCAGTATCAGGAAACTATATGCTGAAACCTTCACCTTCCATGAGGAACTTGGAGAAGGGAGCTTTGGGAAAGTGGTGTTGGCCACCCATCCAGCCACTAACCAAAAGCTGGCGGTAAAGTTCATCTCAAAGAGAAAACTACTGAGATGTGGACCCTGGATGGCACTCACAGAAAGATGGATTCTGGAAGAAGGCAGAGAGTGCCCATACATCACCCATATTTATGGATCTTTCCAAACAAACGTAAGTCTTTTAATCTCCCAATTTCTTCTTCTCTTTCCTGTATTGCGCTCCACTATTGATCCAGACTCCCTACAATAGTTATGCAAATGGTGACTTTTTTTGGTAGTCAAAACTTACACATGGCAAAGCATCCCCCTGCCCCATGAGATGACAGTGTTCAGACCCGTCATCTAGTCCTTCAGGCACTAAGTGCTGAATTGGAGGAGGCAGAAGAAAGCTTAACTTGTGTCCCACATCAGGTTCTTCTGAGGGCTCTGGCTATTGATCAGGACAATGCAGTAAAGGTGAAAGAAGAAGTCTCTAGAGTGCTTCCTACAAGGCTGGAGCTTAGTGACATAAACTGTACAGAGTAGAGGCTTTCCTTCAAGAAACCACATACTGAGAGGCCGCCATTACTGACTTCAGACATTACTAGTTGCCTGGCTATCTCTGGCCTTAAAACTTTGAGTCACTGAGTCAGAACACGTCTACAACTGGCAAGGCAGGATAAATCAGGATTCCTGATCGACATACATCTTTCAGGATGGGAAGCCAAAATATAGAAGTCATTGGGCCACCATAACAACTTGACAAAACTAGTATTGTGGTAAAGGTCTTCCAGCAATGGCGGTCTAATATTCTTCTCTGTCTGGGTTTCCTGAGTTCCTCCCCAGGAAGCATTTAGTAAAGATGCCACACTGCACTCTCTGCTGGTGTGCGTGTCTTCATATATCCCTTCACAAAGTGAAAACTTCAATGTCTATAACGTAACCTGTTTTTCCTATTTTCACAGAACCATCTGGCCTTTGTTATGGAGTTTCTGTGCGGAGGAGATCTCTCCGACCTGATAAGAAATTCAGCTCCACTTCCTCTGGACACCTTAAGGTAAGTTTGTCAGGGTCACTTTGGAGTCGGGGGAGGCTGACCACTGAGAACAGGCAGTGACCTATCCAGGCCCCTCCAGCTGATCCCATCCATCTATACCCCTATGTACTATAGGGAGAACTCACTTTATCTTTACCATTAACTGGTGTGTGATGATTTTTGATGCTAATCCATGTATTTCTCTCTCCATCAGAAACCTAACAGCGGAAATTATTTGCGGCCTGCAATTCCTGCATGACAAAGAGATCGTTCACAGAGATCTCAAGCCAGAAAATATCCTGTTAGACAACGCTGGCCATGCCAGAGTTGCGGATTTTGGCTTGTCAGCGAAGGGAGTCACCCAGGCTAAGAGAAGTAACGAACATACAGGGACACCAATCTACATGGCTCCAGAAGTAAGTATGCTCCCAATATCAGATTTAATTAGAACATTTATCAAGATATACCCATTATTATGGTTGGATATGGAGAAGAGATAAAGGGGTGCTCCACTTCCACTAAATAGAGAATGTCTCCACTGGTGACCCGGTTGCTTTTAATGGGTTTCCAGGCTAGAACCATATCCCCAACAAAAGCTGGGAAGTTCTGAGTCATGGAGCAGTGTTGGGGCTTCTTTGTAGGGGACATTGAGGCCGAGGGTAGATGGATTCATCTGCCTGGCCCATTTCACACATATGAATGGGGTAAAACCTCCAGTAACTGCTCACCCACTGTTTCCCTTCTCCTCTTTAACATGGGGAGCGCTTGTGAAAATTGAGCTATTGGGGTCAGTATACCTTCATCCACCTACTTTAATTGGGGCAATTAAAGGGCACCTCTAGGCAAAGCCCCAGAGTGTTTAATCCCTTTCTATTTTATCCGACACGTAAAAAAAAAAAAGGGGTTTTGACTATACATCCTGTTTAAGCCCCACCTCCAATATTCGCAAGCTCCACTTCAGTTTGATGCCGTTTCACTGCAATTTTAGTCATGCATGAGCTTTATACATCACATATGTCGCTATGTTGTCATCTCTGTCCTCTGCTTGGTCTGACAATGTGCTCATCCCTCTTTCTCTTATGTTTCTACAGGTCTTGCAAAAAATGTATTATTTCAGTATGGTTGACTATTTCTCCCTTGGAGTCATAGTATACGAGATGGCGTTTGGGAAACATCCCTTCTACACCACGGAGGACTGGGAAGAAATAAAGACGAATATTCTTGAAATGGAGCCAGATTATGAGGAGGGTATGGACCCTGACCTCCATAACCTCTTAGTTAAGGTAAGTTACAGAGAGCCTTAAGCTCCTCTATTGCTCAGATATTGTTATTGGTCATGCAGCATCTCATTATATTTCATTCTTCATTACAGCTTCTGTGGAAAGACCAAGAGGAACGAAACCATCTAGTCAGTGACATCAGGAACAATCCGTTCTTCAAGACCATCGACTGGGCAGAGTTAGAGCGAAAAAAAGCAATGCCACCTAAATCCGAACCAGTAAGTATACAGATAATAGAGTCCAAAGACATTGGACGGGGAGGGGAGATTTTCAGCAGCAGGCTCCTCACCATCTAAGACATTTGTTTTAAACAGACTTTTCAGACCTGTCTATGAATTCGTGATCACTATATAATCATACAGTAGGGTCTGAATGATTTCTGTTCATTATTGGAGTTAATTATTGTGTATGTTATCTGACCACTAGAGGGAGCTAGGGTGGAAGGAGCCTACTTGGTGAAATCTGCTGCACTTTGGGTGTGGGGTTTGTTACCACTCTCTGTATCAATTAGAAGCAGTAATGAATGTCTTTTTCTCTGTCTAGATTTGTGAGGAACCATCAAATAACAGCATGCCCTTGAATGAGTATATCAACTACCTGGCCTGGGAGGCTCCAATATCACGATATGAGCAGGAGTATTTCACAGGCTTTTCATACATGAGCGACAGTCTGAAGATGTCACCAATGGACTTATTTTCACATCCACCATTATCGCCAGAGAAGAAGCCTAATTTTGCTGACTGTAGTGATGACAGTGAGTGTCAGAAGGAGGAACCAATGGACAGGTCTCCAATATTACCACTGAACATCCATGGACCAGTATCAAATCCAATGGAGAACCATTATAAGGCGGCTCTTCAACAATTGGCAGAGCAAATGGTCTTTCTTCAGCCATCACCAGCAGTCAGACAGGAGAATCTCTTCACACCCTGGCCAATGGATTATGAGGAGGCTCATATGAACCTAAAAGAGCCAGGGGAGCAGAATGATATCGATGACTTTGGCTACCAGATTCAGCAGCCACCACAGGAATTCTTCCCAGCGGCATACTGCCAGGAGAATGTGTTTACACCGTTGCCGATGTACCATGAAGAGGCTCATAACAATGTCATAGAGCCAGGGGAGCAGAATTATATTGATGACTTTGGCTACCAGATTCAGCAGCCACCACAGGACTTCTTCCCAGCGGCATACTGCCAGGAGAATGTGTTTACACCATGGCCGATGCACCATGAAGAGGCTCATAACAATGTCATAGAGCCAGGGGAGCAGAATTACATCGATGACTTTGGCTACCAGATTCAGCAGCCACCACAGGACTTCTTCCCAGCAGCATACTGCCAGGAGAATGTGTTTACACCGTGGCCGATGTACCATGAAGAGGCTCATAACAATGTCTTAGAGCCAGGGGAGCAGAATTACATTGATGGCTTTGGCTACCAGATTCAGCAGCCACCACAGGACTTCTTCCCAGCGGCATACTGCCAGGAGAATGTGTTTACACCGTGGCCGATGTACCATGAAGAGGCTCATAACAATGTCATAGAGCCAGGGGAGCAGAATTACATCGATGACTTTGGCTACCAGATTCAGCAGCCACCACAGGACTTCTTCCCAGCAGCATACTGCCAGGAGAATGTGTTTACACCGTGGCCGATGTACCATGAAGAGGCTCATAACAATGTCATAGAGCCAGGGGAGCAGAATTACATCGATGACTTTGGCTACCAGATTCAGCAGCCACCACAGGACTTCTTCCCAGCAGCATACTGCCAGGAGAATGTGTTTACACCGTGGCCGATGTACCATGAAGAGGCTCATAACAATGTCATAGAGCCAGGGGAGCAGAAGTACATCAATGACTTTGGGTACCAGATTCAGCAGCCACCACAGAACTTCTTCCCAACGGCATACTGCCAGGAGAATGTGTTTACACCGTGGCCGATGTACCATGAAGAGGCTCATACCAATGTCATAGAGCCAGGGGAGCAGAATTACATCGATGACTTTG
Organism: Lithobates pipiens; assembly: GCF_037356315.1. Classification (NCBI taxonomy): domain Eukaryota; kingdom Metazoa; phylum Chordata; class Amphibia; order Anura; family Ranidae; genus Lithobates; species Lithobates pipiens. The sequence continues at coordinate 41,552,620 of NW_027507758.1, forward strand.
GCTACCAGATTCAGCAGCCACCGCAGGACTTCTTCCCAGCAGCATACTGCCAGGAGAATGTGTTTACACCGTGGCCGATGTACCATGAAGAGGCTCATAACAATGTCATAGAGCAAGGGGAGCAGAATTACATTGATGACTTTGGCTACCAGATTCAGCAGCCACCACAGGTCTTCTTCCCAGCAGCATACTGCCAGGAGAATGTGTTTACACCGTGGCCGATGTACCATGAAGAGGCTCATAACAATGTCATAGAGCCAGGGGAGCAGAATTACATCAATGACTTTGGGTACCAGATTCAGCAGCCACCACAGAACTTCTTCCCAACGGCATACTGCCAGGAGAATGTGTTTACACCGTGGCCGATGTACCATGAAGAGGCTCATAACAATGTCATAGAGCCAGGGGCAGAGGCGGCTCTAGGCTTTGTGAGGCCTTAGGCAAAATTTAGACACGAGGCCCCACTCACGCCCATAATGGATAAAAAAAAATTCAAAGAGAGGGGGAGGAAGAGGGAGGGAGGGGGAGAGGAAGAGAGAGAGAGGGGGAGGGGAAGAGAGAGAGAGGGGGAGGGGAAGAGAGGGAGGAGAGAGAGAAGGGGGAAGGGAGAGAGAGAAGGGGGAAGGGAGAGAGGGGGGGAAGGGAGAGAGAGGGGGGAAGGGAGAGAGAGAAGGGGGAAGGAAGAGAGAGAGAGGGGGGAAGGGAGAGAGGGGGGAGGGGGGAAGGCGGGAGAGAGGGGGGAGGAAGAGAGAGAGAGGGGGAGCGGGAGAGAGAGAGGGGAGGAAGAGAGAGAGAGGGGGAGTGGGAGAGAGAGAGGGGAGAGAGGGGGAGAGAGGGGAGAGAGGGGGGGAGGGGGGAGGGGGAGAGAGGGGGGAGGGAGGAAGGTGGAGAGAGAGATCTCTAGCCCCGTTCCTGTCTGCAGCCCCTCCTGTGTACCATGTCCCAGTCTGCAGTGCCTGTCTATGGGAAGCTGTGTGTGATGCTCGGTACTTTACCTTCCATGCCAGCAGGGTGTTCATGACGGCCAGCAGCAGGCAGGGTCCATTCTCAGTCTGGGTGGGGACAGTGTCCTGCTCCTTCCAGAGGATCTGGTTGCTGTGAGATGGAGTGTGCGTTTTCTTATATTCGGTGTGCGTTTAATATATTCGGTGTGCGTTTATTATATTTGTTTTTCTTATATTCGGGCAGCACAGTGGTGTAGTGGGTAGCACTTTCGCCTAGCAGTAAAAAGCGTCACTGGTTCAAATCCCAACCATGACACTACCTGCTCAGAGTTTGCATGTTCTCCCTGTGCCTGCGTGGGTTTCCTCCGGGTACTCCGGTTTCCTCCCACACTCCAAAGACATGCTGGTAGGTTAATTGGCTTCTGTCCAAGAAATTGGTGATATCCTTGAAATCCTTGATGGTAGGGACTGATGTGAGTGTGTACTCACTCAGGATGGACTGGTGTCTTTATTCAACCTTACTAACTATGTAACTATGAGAGCCCATCACCAGAAACACTGATCCCTGAAAGCTGTGAAGTGAATATACCAAGCACACCAGAAGAAATGTTTGACCAAAGCAAACCTGTGCAGGAGTCAGAACAAGAGGTGGAACTCATATCGCCTAACTCAAGTTCCCCACCAGATCTGGTGCATGCAATTGCCAAGATGGCTGCCTCAACTGCTAACTGCTTTGTGTCTCCAGGGAGAAATCTGCTGTGTAAATTGGAATAAAATGTAAACCAAAAGTAATGCGTTTGTGTATGGATTTTGTTAAGCACTTTTGAATAATATATATTTTTTGTAAAATGATAGGATTATTTTGTATTCTCATTTACAGCCAGGAGGTGGAGCACTCAGCTCCTTTTCAAGTATTTTCTAGGCTATCCTAAGCAACTTGGCTGAAAAAAAGCCTGCTGTTTACTATATAGCTCAATAGCTCTCTCTGACCCTCCCTGTAACCACAATACCATCCCTCCCTATATCCCCAAGAATAACCGCCCCTGTAACTCCAATACTATCCCTCCCTATATCCCCAATACTATCCCTCCCTATATCCCCAAGAATAACTCTCCCATTAACCCCAATACTATACCTTCCTATATCCCCAAGAACATCCTTCACTGTAACCCCAGTAATAACCCTCCCTGTAACCCCAATACTAACCCTCCCTATTTCCCCTATAATAACCCTCCCTGTAACCCGAACACTAACCCTCCCTATATCCCCAAGAATAACCCTCCCTGTAACCCCAATACTATCCCTCCTTATATCCCCAACAATAACCCCCCCGTAACCCCAAAACGAACCCTCCCTATATCCCCAAGAATAACCTTCCCTGTAACCCTAATACAAACCCTCCCTATACCCCTAAGAATAACTCTCCCTGTAACCCCAATACTAACCCTCCCTATATCCTCAAGAATAACCCTCCTTGTAAACCCAATTCTAACCCTCCCTATATCCACAAGAATACCCCCCCTGTATCCCCAATACTAACCCTCCCTATATCCCCAAGAATAACCCTCCCTGTAACCCCAATACTATCCCTTCCTATATCCCCAAGAATAACCCTCCCTGTAACCCCAATACTAATCCCCCCTATAGCCCCAAGAGTAACCCTCCCTGTAACTGAACCCAGTAAATCTAGTGAGAAGGGGGGGTTGAGCCCCGAGTTCGCCTTTAAAAAGCTGGTCTGTAATGTCGGCATCTATAATGCCTCAGGAGCCCTAAAACACACCAATGGTCACATCATGAAGTGGAAGTTCTCCATGCTTGAAAAGAACTGTTTGGCGGCTCAAACTGTCTCATCTCTATATGGAGGATCCCATCCCAGCACAGTGTTCTCTTCTGCCTCTGGCTCCCCAGGTATAAAATACACAATCTACTTCATCTTGTCTTCCTAGATAGTCCTGTTCCTCTCTCTCCACCTCTGTCCAATCACACATACATTATATTACCAAAAGTATTGGGACACACAAACTTTCCAACCGGGCCATAGCTGAATGATGGCTACAGTGTGGTTGGATAATTCTGGGAGGTGCACAATGATGTCCCCCCAGAATCACGATCCCCACACACACCCTGGGGCGCACACACAGGAGTGTCCATGCTCGCCGTGTACTCGGGGCCCAGCGTATCACAAATCGGGGTAAAGGGCTGCTGGGATTGGCCCTTTACCCCGATCCATGACGCTACGGGTCCCTAGTACCCGCCCCTTTGCCATGTGATCACTCCGTCCAGCAGATCCAGAGCGATCACTGTCCATGAACCGGCGTCCTGTCCGGTTCTCTCCTCTCCTCACACTGATCGTGTGAGCAGAGGAGGGAGAAGCTGCAACTTGAGGCTGCTTGCTTTTTTTGCATGTATTCCAAGTGCCCATCTGTGCTCCAGCAGTGCAACATCAGAGCCCATCAGTGCCATATCAGTAACCAGCTGTGCCACATCAGTACCCAGCCATGCCACATTTGTGCCCAGCCGTGCGCTACAGTGCCCCAGCAGTGCAGATCTGTGCCTCAGCAGTGCCACACCTGTGCCAAAGCAGTGCCATATCAGTACCCAGCCATGCCACATTTGTGCCAGGCAATGCTCTACAGTGCACATCTGTACCCATCAGTGCACATATGTGCCCCAGCAGTGTCACACCAGTACCCAACAGTGCCCCAACTGTGCCCAGCACTGCCCCAGCAGTGTCCCATCTGTACCCAGCAGTGCCCTACAGTGCTACATTAGTGCCACATCTGTGCTCTATAGTGCCTCATCAGTGTTAATACAGTGCCCATCAGTAAGTGGACCCTCATCAGCACCCATCAGTGTAGTAAAAATGTGTAAAAAAATGTGTTTTCATTTTCTTTCCACAATTTTTCCGAAAAATTGTGGGGAAAAAAATGACATGTTCAAAAGACTCATTATGCCTCATAGAATATAAGTTGGTGTTTCTTTCCAAAATGGGGTCATTTTGTGGGCGTTTCCATTGTCCTGATGCTCCAGGGCCTTCAAACGTGTGATAGTGTCAGGAAAGGGTCCGTCCGCTGGTAAGATCCATCATTTGGCATGCAGTACTGAGGTCCACCAGCAGGTGTCTCCTGGCAGTTTGTAACTGTCAGGAGAGACTTTCCCTGCTGGTGTTATGTTACCATTGGGCCACAGTACTAGCGTCCACCAGCGGATGGATCCTGGCAGTAGGGAGCAGGCAACACTTTCTTCACTCAAGTGTTACTGGAAGACAATTAATGCAGTCTTATAAATACCCGGCAAGCCCACACATGCTTGTCTTGGTATCTTTCTCCCTGGAGCCTGACCCCATCCTGGACCTGGCCCTCCTGTTTGCCTTGGATCCCTGCTGTACAGCCCATCCATCCATCTATCTATCTGTCCTCGCCCTGTGCTGTTGGTTCCCCATCTGCTGACCCCCCTGTGTATTACCTCGGCCTGGCTTTTGTTACAATTCTGGTATTCCCCACTATTTGTATATATCATTGTTGTTTGTGGTTTTGGGTTGGTTGTGCACTATTATATTCACTTACTTTTCACCTATGTAAATAAACACCATTATTTTTCACTTACATGTGTTTCTGGTTTCCTCTGTGCAGTTCACACAGTCTGGTCTACTAATTCTCTGATAGTATACCAAGGCCATCCCTGACCAGAAGTGGCTACACAGAGGAACCATCTTGGTTCAGGTTGCTTTGCTGAAATGAATTTAGAGGTGATTCGTTATTATGCTTTGCTGGTGTCTGAGAGTAGTGACTATCTCCGCCGGACACTGAAAGATTCGTTTAGCTCACTCCTGGGTTGATCAGGGCTGTATGCTGTTTGGGGATGTTCAGCCATTAATTCAAATCTGCGCAGAGCTGGCCCTCAGGGCTGTCTTTAATATTGATTGGACCCTGGGCAAAACTTTTCTTGGGGGGGGCCCCCCATGCAGTTTTGCTCTCCACCTGCTCTGAGACATACAATAAATAGCAGTTAGACTCAATCAGTTTACTGAATCAGATCAGGCAGCTATAGCGATTGGTTGCCAGAGGTTACAGTGTATCATTACCACTCACTGACTGGTTGCTAGAGGTTACAGCACATGATTTCTGCTTGTTTATTGGTTGCTAGAGATAACTGTGGATATGACCTCAGAGGGGCATGATATACATATCAATGCTGTCGGCTGCCCCTATTTACATATGAATGCTGGTAATTTACATGTAAACACAGGGTCTGCAGATGAGTCATCTTTACAAACAATAGGGCAGAGCTGGGCAGCATTAGTAGCAACACTTCACACTGAGATATTGGGACACAGCACAGGACTAAAACCCTCAAAGGACGAGGGAATTTAAACCAGGATATTTGTCAAGTATGAGGCAGCTGCTTTGGGCCCCACAACAATGACAGGGCCCAGGTGCCCCTTTTGCCCTGCCTTAAAAAACGGCCCTGCTGGCCCTGCATCCCAGGGGGGCCATGATGATTTTTCTCCCCCTTTCAGTATTAATCAGGTCACATCACTGGTATGGCTTCTGGAAGATGATTCCCCTTACTTTTTTGAGCATTACACAGCCTGTTCCCAACAGATAATAGAATGTGTTGATTCTGTACAATTCCTTGTCAGACAGGCAGTATGTAACCCACAGTTTGTACAACTACTACTTTTAGCATGGTCTGGTATTTTGCAATCAGCCACAGCCAGCCCACAACAAACCATCTCTGCTACCAAAGACCTGCCTGCCCAAGAGCCTCTTCCACCATCACCTATGGCAACCTCAGTTTCAGCCCAATATACTCTACTCCCCACCAAATATCAATACTCTGTTTCTTCCTGTTGCACATACCCTGCCTTTAATCCAACTGCCTCTTTCCCGTTGCCTACTATCCCTCAAGAACTTCCCCTAGCTACTGTTACCTCTTCCTTGCCATATTCCAGCCCTTCTCTCCAGTCTGCTTCATCCCCCTACCTATAGATCTGCAGCTACCTACAGGTCTTCAGTAGCTAAATCTAAAGAGACGGAAGTTCTTTCCTACCCATTTGATCCTGCCAGTAACGCAACCTGCCTCCACACCAACCAACCTGCTCCAGTCTGCCTGCATGCCAGCTGAACCTGATCACCCACCCGATTCTGCCAAACATCTGCCTGCTATCCAGCCAGTGTCTCCGCCTGAACTTCCTATGCTCCAGTCTGATGTGCCTGACGTCCCAGTGCCCGCTGTCCAGCCTGACATCCCAGTGCCCGCTGTCCAGCCTGATGTCCTGCTCCCGTCCTTCCAGTCTGATGCCTTCCAATCTGATGCACCTGACGTGTCACTGCCTGCCTTCCAGCCTGACGTGCCGCTGCCTGCCTTCCGGTCTGATGCGCCAGTTTCCCGGTCCGATGTGTGCCTGTGCCCGCTGCCCAGGCTGATGTGCCTGTTGCCCTGTTCAAGGTGACTGCTGCCCAGTCCAACAACCCGGACCCTGCCGATGACCTGGAGCCCTCTGTCTACCTAGATGCCCTGCCTGAAGAGCCTGTTGCACAGCCTGATATACCCCCCCATCCAGTGTTCTGTTTGACGCCATAGACTATGGACAATTTCATCCAATTGGAGCGTCCAGAGGCCGCTCCTTTGAGGGGGGTACTGTCAGGAAAGGGTCTGTCCGCTGGTAAGATCCATCATTTAGCATGCAGTACTGAGGTCCACCAGCAGGTGTCTCCTGGCAGTTTGTAACTGTCAGGAGAGACTTTCCCTGCTGGTGTTATGTCACCATTGGGCCGCAGTACTAGCGTCCACCAGCGGATGGATCCTGGCAGTAAGGAGCAGGCAACACTTCCTGCACTCAGGTGTTACTTGAGGACAAATAATGCAGTCTTATAAATACCCAGCAAGCCCACACATGCTTGCCTTGATATCTTTCTCCCTGGATTCTGACCTTGAGCCTGTATCTGACCCCATCCTGGACCTGTCCCTCCTGTTTGCCTTGGATCCCTGCTCTACAGCCCATCATCCATCTTTCCTCGCCCTGTCCCATTGGTTCCCCATCATTACCCATCTGCTGACCCCCCTGTGTATGACCTCGGCCTGGCTTTTGTTACAATTCTGGTATTCCCCAATATTTGTATATATCATTGTTTGTGGTTTTTGGGTTGGTTGTGCACTATTATATTCACTTACTTTTCACTTGTGTAAATAAACACCATTATTTTTCACTTGCATGTGTTTCTGGTTTCCTCTGTGGAGTCCACACAGTCTGGTCTACTAATTCTCTGACAGATAGGTTGTCAGGAAATTGGGTGTGTAATTTATGTCCCTAGAACATCTGAAGGTGCTCCCTGTATGTTGGGCCTCTGTATGTGGCCAGGATTAGGGATGAGCTTCGAGTCGAACTCGTGTTCGACACGAACATTGCCTGTTCGGAACGGCAAACAATTTGGGGTGTTCACAGCAAATTCAAAAAGCCATGGAACACCCTGTAAAAGTCTACGGGAGAAATCTAAAGTGCTAATTTTAAAGGCTTATATGCAAGTTATTGTCATAAAAAGGGTTTGGAGCCCTGGGTCCTGCCCCAGGGGACATGTATCAATGCAAACTTTTAAAAACTGCAGTTTTTTTGGGAGCAGTGATTTTAATAATGCTTAAAGTGAAACAATAAAAGTGTAATATTCTTTTAAATTTCATACGGGGGTGTCTATAGTATGCCTGTAAAGGGGCGCATGTTTCCCGTGATTAGAACTGTCCCTGCACAAAGTGTCATTTCTGCAGGAAAAAAAAGTCATTTAAAAGCACTTGTGGCTATAATGAATTGTCGGCTCCCCGTAATACATAGAACAGTCATTGATTTAAAAACAAAAACAAACAAACGTGGGGTCCCCCCCCCAATTCAATTACCAGACCTTCAGGTCTGGTATGGCTATTAAGGGGAACTCCACGCCAAATAAAAAAAAAAATGGCGTGGAGTCCCCCCCTGCTGTGGAACAGAGATGACAGTTGCTCTTTAAATATTATGATTTAAAAGCGAGTTGCTTTAAATAAAATACACCCTGCGGTTAGGTGTGCTGAAATGCAAGGAAGATGTTGATAAGTGGGGGAGAGCAGAGTGAAAGACAGAAAAAGTCAGTGTGCTGGATGGGAATGGTGCGGTTACCTGTACAGTTAGGCCGAGCACACACGGATCAAAATTCAGTGGGTTCAACAGCTATGTATGTAGCTTCCCCTGTTGGACACAAGCTAATCATTAGATTGGCTTCTGCTGCCTATTTCCTGATATCAGCATACAATGTGGATGTAGAAAACTTGATTTTTTTTTTCATTCAGGTTGCTGGCTGAAGGAATAAAAAAAACTCATAGTTGCCAACTGTCCCGAATTTCCCGGGACATTCCCGGGATTAGGACATTTGTCCCGGGAAATTGAATTTCCCGTTTTTTTGCCGCGGCCGGCGGAGACAATGTCTTCCGCCGGCCGCCATTTTTAAAAAGACCAGAAGCTGGTCTTCAATAGAGAACCTGTGGCGCCGCCCACCCCCCGCTGCCAGGGTGTGTGAAGAGCAGTGAGCGGCGCCACAGTTCAAAGTCAGGCCAGGAGATGTAATGTCCTGTCGGGGGAGTCCGTGCAGTGAGTATGTGGGGGCCAGTCTGTGGATGTGGGGGCCGGTCAGTCTGGATGTCAGAGGGGCACCAGATGTAAGGAGGGGCTCCGCTGATGGACACAGATGTGAGGAAGGTACCTCTGATGGGGCACCTGATGTAAGGACAGACTCCGCTTGGGACACCTGATGGCAGGCAACGTGGCTAGTGCCGCGCTAATGGCTCCCACTGATTCTGCATTATGGTGAGTTGAATGATTTCATTTCATATTACAATGTAATAATAGAAATAATGCGCTTCAATCATCCTGACACCATAACAATCATGGCGCCGGGATGATTGAAGCGCTAACACCAGGTATTTGGAGTATCTTTATCTGCTGATTGTCAAACTCTGGCAAACACATATTGCTATTGTGGTACAGGATCGGGGGGGGGGGGCTGCTGTCTCCCTTTTCTCTCCCCCGGAATCTCAGACTCTAACCACACCCCTTTGAGCCACGCCCACATGTAAGCAATGCCCATATTTTGCTGCCGCTTTTTTTGCCTTTTTATATGCCACACCTATAACCGCATGCCCCGCCCCCTAATTATAATACAACTCTGCCTACTGCCAAAAAAGTGTCCCGATATTATTATTATTTTTTTTTTTTTTACAATGTTGGCAACTATGCCAGGAGGACCCCACTGCTGACAGAGACATAGAAAAGCAAGACTACAGTTTGCCAAAATGTACTTGAGTAAGCCAAAATCCTTCTGGGAAAACGTCTTGTGAACAGATGAGACCAAGATGGAGCTCTTTGGTAAAGCACATCATTCTACTGTTTACCAAAAAACGGAATGAGGCCTACAAAGAAAACAGTACTTACAGTGAAATATGGTGGAGGTTCAATGATATTTTGGGTTTGTTTTGCTGCCTCTAGCACTGGGTGCCTTGAATGTGTGCAAGGCATCATGAAATCTGAGGACTACCAAAGGATTTTGGGTCGCACTGTAGAGCCCAGTGTCAGAAATCTGGGTTTGTGTCCGAGATCTTGGGTCTTCCAGCAGGACAATGACCCCAAACATACGTCAAAAAGCACCCGGAAATGGATGGCAACAAAGCGCTGGAGAGTTCTATGGTAGCCAGCAATGAGTCCAGATCTAAATCCCATTGAACACCTGTGGAGAGATCTTAAAATTGCTGTTGGGGAAAAGGCTCCAGTCCAATAAAAGAGACCCGGAGCAGTTTGCAAAGGAAGAGTAGTCCAAAATTCTGGGTGAGAGGTGTAAGAAGCTTATTGATAGTTATAGGAAGCGACCGATTTTTAGTTATTTTTTCCAAAGGTTGTGCAACCAAATATTAAGTTAAGGGTGCCAAGAATTTTGACCAGCCCTTTTTTGGAGTTTTGTGTGACATTATGTCCAATTTGCTTTTTTTCCTTCCTTTTTTTTTTTGTTTTGTTCCAATACACACAAAGGGAATAAACATGTGTATAGCAAAACATGTGTTACTGCAATACTTTTCTGTGAGAAATACTTGATTTTCTTGAAAAATTTCTGGGGTGGGTGCCAACAATTTCTGCCATGACTGTGTATGTATGTGTGTTTTATATATATATATATATATATATATATATATATATATATATATATATATATATATATACACACATGTGATCTGACTGGGGGGGGGGGGTGGGGTGCTGGATACTCATCCTCCCCCACCAATCGTCAGGCAGGGAGACAGAACTGCAATTTGCATATATAAACAAGGCAGATTGCAGTCCTAACAAGGAGGGGAGGGATGGAGTTTGCGTCCCTGCAAAGCAGGGGATAAAATCCACTACCTCCCCTATTAAAAGTTCCTCACACAGTACACCTAAACACTAGCTAGGCACACAATTAACCCTTTGATGTTAATCCCTTCCTAGCCAGTGTCATTAGTACAGTGACAGTGCATATTTTTAGCACTGTATTAGGGTCACTGATTCCCTAAAAGCGTCAGTTAGTTTCCCAACTGTTTGCTGAAATATCCTAGTCCCACTATAAGTCACTGACTGCCACCATTACTAGAATATTAATAAATTATATACACACACACACACGTGTGTGTATATATAAATATATATATGTATGTATACATACACATATATATAATGCATGATCTGGCACGCAGTTGCCGCCCTGTAGCAGTAAAACTGCTAATAGGGTGTTTCAGAAGCGTTTACCAGGCTGGCTAAGTTCACATGTATGTGTGTCAGGAATGTGTGCAAAATTGATTGCTTTTCTGACATGCATAGAAACCCACTGCCATTAACAGATGCACAGCAGCACTATTGTTAATGGCATCCCCACACATCTGCAAATGCACATGCCAAGCCGCATGGTGCTGCAGTCAGAGACCTCTTTTCCACATTTCTCAAATGTAGGGCAGCCCATTGAAAAGAATGGGATGCCCTACACACAAGCCTCGGGAATGTGCAAAACAGGGAAACACGTCCATGTTTTGCACATTCCCAAGGGTTGTTTGTAGGGCATGGTTACACCTGTATGTGTGAACCAGTTACTAGATGCCTGCATTAGTCTTTTTTTTTTTTTTTGTTTAAGTAGAATTAAAGGCAAAAAAAATCTTTTTTCATTTTGAATGAAATAAGGGAGGGTTATAACCCCTCTGGTGCATCTTTGCCGACCGGAATAATGGGGGTTATAACCCCCCTGGTGTGTCTTTGCCGACTCCTCCAAGCTGTAAGCCCATAGGGTTCATGGATAGGGATGGCCGAACAGTTCGCCCGGCGGTCGTTTTGCGGCGAATTTCGGCTGTTCGCGGTCCGCCATTTCGGCGGACTATTGGCGCCGTTCGCCCAGCGGACTTCCGTGTTTTTACTGTGTAAAGGAACTTTGACCTGATGACACATCCATCATGGGGTACAGGACAGCCAATTGAGACATGACAGCACATGGACACTTGGACATTCCCCCTAACTTATAAATGCACCCGATCCGGCGGCCATTTTACATTCTTTCTTCTGTCACTATAGGGAAAGGTTGCTGTTTGGAGCAGGGAGAGATAAACCGCTAGCTATTTGGTACACAAAAGTTCTTTTCAGGACTGGTATAGGTGTTAGGTGTATATAGGTTTGCTGTGCTACTGATTGTTGCAGCAGCCTGATGCCACGCTTCTGATGTCAGTGCTCTCTATCACGGTGCTGCTGTCAGTGCTGTATATCACGGTGCGGGTGTGAGTGCTTAATGTCACGCTGCTGATGTCAGTGCTCTCTATCACGGTGCTGCTGTCAGTGCTGTATATCATGGTGCTGATATCAGTGCTGTATGTCACGCTTCTGATGTCAGTGCTCTCTATCACGGTGCTGCTGTCAGTGCTGTATATCACGGTGCGGGTGTGAGTGCTTAATGTCACGCTGCTGATGTCAGTGCTCTCTATCACAGTGCTGCTGTCGGTGCTGTATATCACGGTGCTGGTGTGAGTGCTTAATGTCACGCTGCTGATGTCAGTGCTCTCTATCACGGTGCTGATGTCAGTGCTGTATGTCACGCTTCTGATGTCAGTGCTCTCTATCACGGTGCTGCTGTCAGTGCTGTATATCACGGTGCTGATATCAGTGCTGTATGTCACGCTTCTGATGACAGTGCTCTCTATCACGGTGCTGCTGTCAGTGCTGTATATCACGGTGCTGGTGTGAGTGCTGTATGTCACGCTGCTGATGTCAGTGCTCTCTATCACGGTGCAGGTGTAATTGCTGTATGTCACGCTGCTGATGTCAGTGCTCTCTATCACGGTGCTGTTGTCAGATGACTCTATCACGGTGCAGGTGTCATTGCTGTATGTCACGCTGCTGGTGATCATCTCCTGCACCCTCTTCTTTGCCTACCCTGGTCCCTGACCTTCCCTCTCCTCCATTGCCTTCATGCGCTCCACAGTCCTGAATTGTCAGAACAATTTCCCATATAAAAAAAGAATGCTTGTAGTTGTCGATCCCAGATTCCCCTCATACATGTGTTATGTCATTGGCCATGTGGTGGGACTATGTTTGCACAGCTAATAATTATTTTGTGGCTGCATATTTGACCTATAGGTTTGCGAAGTTCGCCTCCCATTGAAGTCAATGGGGCCCTCCACGAACGTTCCGTTTCGCGAACTATCGGCCGCGTTCGCGGTCCGCGTTCGCGAAACGTCCCGTCGGAAGTTCGTCCATCACTATTCATGGACTACGCCAGACAGTGTGGGCATGGTCACTCACCTTGCATGCAGGGGGACCTTTCTGCACAGAGCGCACTCATCAATGCCTGGGACCAATCTAATATTGAGACAGTTTCCCAACATAGAGATGAGCTTTCACTGTGTACAGTAATAAAGTGCAGAGTTCCTCTGAAAAGTAATTTGTCACATGACATTCCACACTGTAACATGCCTACTCCACCAGTACAGCATACTTCTGTTACCTCACTCACAGTTACAGAATGGGGTCCCGCCGTATACCTAGTGTTGGCCTTATGTGTGCACTTAACTGGAGCTGGAGCAGAACCCTCTCTGTAAAGTACCAGAGATTACATCTTTATGGCTTGTCTCTGTCTTCTTCCCCTGCAGGCTCCCTCTGTGTGAGCAGAGCCCTTCCCCCTTTTAAAAAGGGCACATGGAGAGAGGCAAAGCCCAGAAAGAGTGGGAACTGTAGAATTCGTATTAACCTTCCCTAACCTGGGCAGACTAGCTAGTTTACTAACATGGTACATTCCCTTTGCTGGCAGCTGCCTACAGCCTGCCTGTACATTTAGGAGATTTTTCTTCACTTCCTGCTCCATAGCCAAAACAGGAAGTGAGAGAAAATCCCTGCAAATCAAGGAAATCTCTTGAGGACCCCCAGGTCACCAGAACTAGTGTCCCTATTGGAAGATTTCCCCTCTATTACTGTTCTGGGGATAACCCAAAATTTGGGATTTTCTTTCTATTTCAATGACAATGGTAAACAGGACAAATAAAGAGGGTGAATCCCCCTAACAGAGGCACAAATAGCAATAAAAGCTGACGAGGTTGTAATCCCTCTGCACTCTATCCAAAACTTAAAAAAAAGTTTTGCCCTTAGTTATACTTTAAGCCTTTTTTTCTGGAGAAGTGTGGAGGATTGTTGAAGGTGTAGTTTCTACAAACCGGACAGGCTTTAGATTTTAAGAGGAAAGGACTTCAGCTTCCAGCAGCACAGTGGTGGAGAGGAGGGGAAGTGTTGTAGCTTTCTTGGGCTGAGGAGTAGAAGGAAGAGGGGACGTTTTGCGGAGAGACTGAGGCTGGAGGCTGGAAGTGGACTGCTGCAACTGAGTGAAAGAGGGACACAGTGGCAGCCATATTGGAGCATGGGAGGACACCCTGAATGCTGAGGACACTGGCCAGGGTACACTTTATTAGTGAGCAGAAGGAGATCCCCCGCTGGCACAGAGTAATAAGAGGCCGTTGGTCAACCCTGCATTACACCTTGATAAAAGAGGAATTGTCTGCAAATAATGCAATGGCAGTGCCTGTATCAGTTCTTAAAAGAAAATGACCTCGAGTGCACCACTATAATGGCTGTTGTTTATTTTCCGGTAAGTCAATCCAGAATTGATATCTTAAAGTGTGTGTGTGTGTGTGTGTGTGTGTGTATATATATATATATATATATATATATATATATATATATATATATATATATAGCAGCCTTAACCTTTTGGGCTTACCGGTTACCTCCGCTTGGCTTGTTCTTCTACGTCTAGGGGCTCCCAGGGTTGATACCCAACAACTTTGGACGCTGACACCAATAAAGTCCTTTTGAAAGGTTTTAATTTGCAGGGCTAACGGCCAACAATACAGTCTCGTATGGGAACAGAGGGCAAGGGTGAAGAAACTCAGGCACCTTGAACTGCTAGTATAACAAAGTATCTATTACCACCCAGAGAGTAGCCACTCGCAGCTAGGCACTTCAGGGCTGAACAAATCTCTAGCCAGAGATTATGACAATCAGCACGTTGGTTCAGAACTAAAGAAATCTCTAACCTTGAAGAAGTTGTATCTGAAAGCGAACAAGAACCTTTTTTCCTCAGTACCTGGAACGTTCTCTTTCTCCTTGACAGTATCCCCAAAGCATCCTCCCAATGTTGAGGGCATGTGGCCTGGTACGGTTCAGGAGAGGGCGCTCTCTCGCCCCCCCCCATCTTTTCCTGCGGCCTGCCAGGTTGCGTGCTCGGATAAAGGGTCTGGTATGGATTTTTAGGGGGAACTCCACGCCATTTTGTTTTTTTTAAATTGGCATGGAGTTCCCCTTAAAATCCATACCACAGGTCTGGTATGGGTATTTGGTGGGAACCCCACGTCATTTTTTTTTTTTTTTTTTTATCAATGACTGTTCTCTGTATTACGGGGAGCTGACAATTCATTATAGCCGCAAGTGATTTTAAATGACTTTTTTTCCTGCAGAAATTACACTTTGTGCAGGGACAGTTCTAAGCACGGGAAACATGCGCCCCTTTACAGGCATACTATACACACCCCCCAGGTACGAAATTTAAAGGAATATTACACTTTTATTGTTTCACTTTAAGCATTATTAAAATGACTGCTCCCGAACACTTTTTATGACAATAACGTGCATATAAGCCTTTAAAATTAGCACTTTAGATTTCTCCCATAGACTTGTACAGGATGTTCCGCGGCTTTTCGAATTTGCCGCGAACTCCCCAAAATTTTCGCTGTTCGACTCAAACTCAAAGCTCATCCCTAGTGGCCCGTGTGAATGTCGCCCTTACATTGGTGGTCAGTGTAAATCCCTCTTTACATTTGTGATTGCTGTGAATGCATCTATTACATCAATGGTCAGTGTAAACCCATATTACATTAGTGGTCAGTGTAAACCCCTATTACATTGATGATGGCCAGTGTTAAAACTCCTCTTTATATTGGTAGTTGGTAAAAAAAAAAAAAATCAGCATTGTCATCGATCACACTCTCCCCCCCACACCAGCACTGCCACTGATCCCACGAGTCCTAGGATCCCTAGGAGTTTTCTGTCTATTGATGGGTCCCCTCACCTCCGCAGTCCATGGTGTGCAGGCAGTGAGGAGATGATGTGCAGTAACCTCTAGCAACCAGTGAGCAGTATTGATGAACAGTGATCTCTAGCAACCAATCAACAAGCAGAAATCATGTGCTGTAACCTCTAGCAACTAATCAGTGAGTCGTAATGTGTGCTGTGAACTCTAGCAACCAGTCAGTGAGCTGTAATGATACACTGTAACCTCTGGCAACCAAATGCAATCGCTGCCTGTTCTGATTCAGTAAACGGGTTTTGAGTCTAGCTGCTATTTATTGTATGTCTCAGAGCAGATGGAGAGCAAAACAGCATGGAGAGTCCAATCAATATTAAAGAAGGCCCTGCTGCTGCTTCTGGATCATCACGAGGTACGAGGAAGCAGATACACTGACAGTGTGCATGGCATCAGTGATCTGCTGATTGCTGGTGTAATGCTTTTCAGGCTCCTGCAACAAAAAATAATAAATGCACCTTTTTTTTTACCTTCAAAAAAATTTACATTTATTATTTTTTCTGAAAAAGTGAACTTATCCCTCGAAGTTCTCCAGTGACATGATGCCACCGTTGGCAGGGCTTCAATCTTCACCCTGTCTTCCTTTTCGGGTCCACATCCTGGGGCCATCTGGTTAGCCATGTGGCAATAATGTCACTCCCGCGCATGTGTGCGGGTGCCGCTATTAATGGCACAGGACTCTGAAGGAACGGCACGGGTATGCGATTCCTTCAGATCGCATGTGCCGGTGACGTTGCCGGCCCATTCACAAGTAAATTCACTGTGCACTGTTTAGAAGATATTTACTGTACCTTTAGGTAAGCCTTATTATAGGCTTGTTGTTGTTCAGACGTTTAGTCGTTTCTGAATCTTCTTCCCCCCATGGCTTCAGCCCTGACTCCACCCCCTTTTCCCTGCCGATGTATACCCCACCTTTTTAATGAAGCGCCCATAAAATGCAGCCTCACGGTGCCCCTCAAATGCAGCCTCACCAGCGCCCTTCAATGCAGCCTCACCAGTGCCCATCAATCCAATCTCACTAGTGCCCATCAATGCAGCCTCACCAGCGCCCATTTAATGCAGCCTCATCAGTGCCCCTGAAATGCAGCCTCACCAGTGCCCATTAATGCAGCCTCACTAGCGTCCATCAAATGCGGCCTCACCAGTGCCCATTAAATGTAGTCTCACAAGTGCCCATCAATGCAGCTCCACCAGCGACCTTCAAATGCAGCCTCACCAGCAACCATTAAATGCAGCCTCACCAGCGCCCATTAAATGCAGCCTCACCAGTGCCCATCAAATGTAACCTCACCAGCGCCTATCAATGCAGCCTACCAGAGCCCTTCAATGAATGTTTGCTGGCTTCCATTTATTCGGGAGTCGGGACACAGTCCTCTCCTCTCTGCTCCTCCTGGCGTCCCATACAGGGCTGGTGCAAGGATTTTTGACACCCTAGGCGAAACCTCATTTTGCCGCCCCCCCTTGGCTGCACCACTGATTCCACCCCCTTTTCCCTGCCGATCTATACCCCACCTTTTTAATGAAGCGGCCATTAAATGCAGCCTCACCAGCGCCCATCAAATGCAGCCCCACCAGCGCCTATCAAATGCAGCCCCACCAGTGCCTATCAAATGCAGCCTCACCAGCGCCAATTAAATGCAGCCTCACCAGCGCCCATCAGTGCAGCCTCACTAGCACCCATCAATGCAGCCTTGCCATCACTCATCAAATGCAGCCTCACCAGTGCCCATCAATGTAGCCTCATCAGTGCCCATCAAATTCAGCCACACCAGCGGCCCTCCAATGCAGCCTCACCGGTGCCCCTCCAATGCAGCCTCACCGGTGCCCCTCCAATGCAGCCTCACCGGTGCCCATCAAATGCAGCCTCTCCAGCGCCCATCAATGCAGCCTACCAGAGCCCTTCAATGAATATTGGCTTGCTTCCATTCATTCGGGAGTCGGGACACAGTCCTCTGTCGTTGCTGCGCCTCTGACACTATGTGCAAATGGAGTAGCGGCTGCCTACTGATGCTGAGACTTATTTGCTTGCTTCAGAGAGAAGAGAGTAGGAACACCAGTGGCCGGGCACCCTAGGCAGCAGGGTGTCATAGGCGACTGCCTAGTTTGCCTAGCGGTAGCCCCAGCCCTGGTCCCATAGGATCGCCTGACTTTTTGGCCAATTGGGAAACGCGTTTCATACCTGTTTTCTGATTGGCCGGGAGGAGGATCAGTGTTGCAACAGTAAATACTCATTCGCTGTTGCATCACACCTGGATGGGCTCAGATCGCATGCTCTGTGACCCAAGTCCATGCTATTTTGAAGCCTATTAGAGTCTATGGCTCGAATCAGGTGCTTAAAAAATGCCCGCTGCTGTAATTTATATGCCCGGTGACCCCAAATGGCATACCTCCCAACACTTTGAGATAGGAATGAGGGACACCTACTACCAAATGTATGTAGGCATAGGACACGCCCCCTGCCACACCCCCTTAAAGGAGAATTACCAAAAAAAGGTTAATTAAATCCACAAGGATTTTTTTAATCACTACTATTCCTCTGTATTGGCTTTTAAAATGTACAAATGCAGCAAATTAGATTTTGGATGGAAGGTTTAGCCCTGGGGAACACTTTTTGAAAGATAAAAAGTGCATTATGTACTACTATATAGATCAGACCAAAATGAGGGACAAATGAGGAGGAATGAAGGACAGAGGGACAGTGCTCCAAATCAGTGACAGTCCCTCGAAATCAGGGACAGTTGGGAGGTATGCCAAAGGGGCTGGACACGTGAATAGGGAGCGGCAGTGGTGGCCGTAGATAGGGGTGCATATAGGGGTGGAGAGGAGAGAGAGAACGGTGCCTGGGCGCCCCTAATGGACGGGCCGCCACTGCCTATAGGTAAATATCAACCATAGGAGTTTACTCCCACCTCAACAGACTCTTTAACTACTTCTCACCCGACCAATGTACATAAACGGCCGAGTGGGCGCTCTCTCCTTCTGAGTGGACGTTCAGGAACATCCCTTTAGATGCGCTTGTGTCACCCGAACACAGCACATCTCCGATCGGTGGGAGAGCTCTGTGATTGGCCCTCCTGATCACATGAAGCCGTGTCCAATTACAGCTGTCATGTGATGTAAACACAGAGCCGGTTGCTAGGTAATCGTCTCTCCTCTCCTCACACAGAAGTTGTAGGTGAGGAGAGGAGAGCGGATCGCTGCAGCCGCCTGGTGATTAGTGAATATGAGCTGTTTTTTTTACAGCTTTTTACTCACTGATCACCAACCTAGTGTCACCACACAATGTAAAGCACACATGTCCCACACAATGTCCCCAAATAATAAAAACACATGTCCCCCACATATGTCCCTCTAAAATCACATGTCCCAATGATCATCTGCACACATCTGTACATGATCATTTGCGTACATCTGTCCGTGATCACACAAACCAATTATTATACACTTAATAGAAAAATTTTTTACGAAAAACATGTAGCAGAATACATTTTCGCTTAAATTTATGACAAAATGTGATTTTATTGGATTTCTTTTAAAATAGAAGAAAATATTGTTTTTTTTTCCTCTCTTTTTTTCGCTTATATCGCAAAAAATAAAAAAACGGAGTCGTGAATAAATACCACCAAAAGAAAACTCTCTTTGTGCAAACAAAATGATAAAAACTTCATTTGGGTACAGCGTAGCATGACCGCGCAATTGTCATTGAAAGTGCGAGAGCGCTGAAAGCTGAAAATTGGTCTGGGAAGGAAGGGGGTAAAAGTTTCCGGTATTGATGTGGTTAACTACTGAAGAAATATAACTAGTCGTTGAAATGATGGGCTCCTGATGCTTGATGTTTGTACATAAGAATATAAAGTTCATAATAATATTCTGTTTAAAAACGAATGTGTGGGATTAGTGATGTCACATATATTATAAAGCAAAAAAAAAACCCTGAAAAAAATAATTTAAAGATCATTTTGCAATCATTCGGATTGTTATGTGTCCCATCGAATAGAAACTACTTATATAACGGGAATATACTGTGTAGTTGTTTCTATACTCCACATTTTATTGTGATTGTTGGCAACATGTAACACCATGTTTCTGCTATAAAGATGCTATGTATAGAACGATATACGGTAAGTGTGGGTGAGGAAGACGTTGAGCAGTGACAAAGCAGGTCGGCATGGTGTACACCGAACGATCTAAAATAAAGACTCGTGTCACAGTTGATCAAACAAAGCGACGTGCCACCAAAGTCACATTTGTATTAAGTATTTATAGCGAGCTTCAAGCAGAAGTAAAGCCTGCATTGGATGTTCTTTTATACAAGCATATTATACATTGTTATATTTTTTATATATATATATATATATATATATATATATATATATATATATAATATACCTTATCACATTATATATACACTCCACGGCCACTATTTTAGGTACCCCTTGCTAGTACCGGTATAGATTCACCCAGGTGTTGGAAACCCAAAGGTGCTCTATTTGGGGTTGCCACCTTTTCTGCAAGTCAAACCCGAACACTTTAACGGCGCTCAGCAATTTTTTTTTTTTTTTATATTATGAACTATATATATATTTTGCTATTAAATAACATTTCTAATCATATGAAATTAATAACAAGAGTCCCCCTTTACATCTGAGTCCACAGAGTTCCCCTTTTACATCTGAACTCTGCAGACTCTGATGGAAAGGAGAACTCTGGAGACTCTGACATAAGGGATCCTCTGGGAACCCCGAATTTAAGGAGGAATGCTGAGAACTCTGATGTATGGAGAGGAAACACTGTGGCCTCTGGTGTAAAGGGGAAATCTGATGTAAGGGGTGCTCTGAGAACCCTGATTTACCTTAGTGAACTCTCTCAGAGGCAGGAGAGAGAAGGGGGGAGACTTCAGTCACAGACATGGATGGATGGTGAGCTCACTCACCCCTTGGCAATCAGCACCTCTCATCCAGATGTATCTGAGGCTGCTGGACTTCAAATTTCCAGCCCCCACTTTCCTTTTCTGAAGTACAGCACCGGGGATTGGAGTGTGGGCAGACACAGAGGGGTAGGGGTGGGGGGGAGGTGCAGATCGAGCCCTCTCTCCTCTCCCGTCTGTGAGTGTGTGTTTGGGGGGGTTGTTAGTGCTGGCTTTGGGCAGCGTAAAAGAATGTAACAGTCACTCTTAGCTTAGGCAACTGCAGCCAGCAACCCTGCTGGGAAGCCATAGTCCAGTCTGAATAATGTGTCCGGGTTTCAGGCAGTCTGAAACCCGGATGCATGGTTCCAAACCCAAACGGTCCGGGTGAATCCTGGACAGGTGGCAACCCTAGCTCTATTGGATGAGATGTGGTGACTGTGGAGGCCATTGGAGTCCAGTGACCTCATTGTCCAGTGGTGAGATGATTGGAGCTTTGTTACATGGTGCATTATCTTGCTGGAAGAAGCCATCAGAAGATGGGGACACTGTAGTCATAAAGGGAGGGACATGGTCAGCAGCAATACTCAGGTAGGCCGTGGTGTTTAACCACTTGCCTACCAGGCACTTACACCCCCTTCCTGCCCAGGCCATTTTTCAGCTTTCAGTGCTGTCGCACTTTGAATGATAATTGCGCGGTCATGGTACGCTGTACGCAAACACATTTTTTATCATTTTCTTCACACAAATAGAGCTTTCTTTTGGTGGTATTTAATCACTGCTGGGCTTTTTATTTTTTCCAGAAAAAAAAAAGACTAAATATTTTGAAAAAAAAATGTTTTTTTACTTTTTTCTGTCAGTAAATTTTGTAACTAAGTAATTTTTCAACCTTCACTGATGTGCGCTGATGAGGCAGCATCGATGGGCACTGATAGGCTGAACTGGTGGGCATTGATGAGGTCGCATTAATATGCCGCACTTATGGGCACTGATAGGTGGCACTGATTAACACTGATAGGCAGGACTGATGGGCACTGTTAGGTGGCACTAATAGACGGCACTGATAGGTGGCAGTGGTGGGCACAGATAGGCAGCACGGATAGGTGGTACAGATGGGCATTGATGGGTGGCACTGATGGGCGACACTGATGGGCAGCACTGATAGGCGGCACTGATTGCCAGCACTGACTGGCATGGCTAATGGGCACTGATTGGTGGTACTTGTGGGCAGTGGTGGGCACTGATAGCTGCCACTGGTGGGCACTGTATGCTGGCATTGGTGGGCACTGTATTGTGACACTGAATTTCTTTATTGTAATCGGGGCACTGATGATCAGTGCCCTGATTACATTCCTACATGTCCCCCTGTGAGGAGATGCCGCTGATCAGCTCTCCTCGCCGCACACTCTGTCAGTGTGAGGCGAGGAGAGCTGATTACTGGAATATCAGTGTTTACATGTGATCAGCTGTGATTGGACACAGCAGATCACATGGTTAAAGAGCTGTGGCTCTTTACACAGATCGGGGTCGCGCCGTGTCAGACACACAAGAACGGCTGTTCTAAGATGCCATCATATGATGTCATCCCAGAACAAGAGCTGCACCGCCCCGCCGTCATTTGACAGTGGGCGGGCGAAAACCACTTAAACTGAATGTTGCAGCTGAAATCGACACATCAGACCAGGCAATATTTTCCAATCTTCTCAGTGAGCCTGTGCGAACCGTAGTCTCAGTTTTCTGTTCTTAGCTGACAGGAGTGGCACCTGGTGTGGTCTTCTGCTGCTGTAGCCCATCTGCTTTAAGGTTTGATGTGTTGTGCATTCACAGACGGTATTCCGCATACCTTGGTTGTAATAAGTGGTTATTTGAGCTACTTTTGACTTTCTATCATCTTAAACCAGTCTGCCCATTCTCCTCTGACATCAACAAGGCATTTTCCTCCACACAACTGCCGCTCACTGGATATTTTCTCTTTCTCAGGCCATTCTCTGTAAACCCGAGAGATTGTTGTGTGTGAAATACGTAGACCAGCCCATCTGGCACCAACAACAATGCCACATTCAAAGTAATTTAAATCCCCTTTCTTCCCCATTCTGATGCTCGGTGTGAACTTCAGAAAGTCTTCTTCACCACATCTAGGTGCCTAAATGCGTTGAGTTGCTGCCATATGATTGGCTGATTAACGATTTGTGTTAAAAAGCAAATAAACATTGAAAAGGTGTACCTAATAATAAAGTGGCTGGTGGGTGTATAATCTTCGCTTTGTTATCCCCATCCTCCTCGGTCTTTTTGTTATTGCTCATTCACACTTGGAATGGAACATTTTTCAAAGGGTGGATGACAGGCGGTGAAGAAGCGATATGTCACCTGCTCACCACTTGCTTTAACCCTCCGCATTGCACACAGCTGCAGGATGGCTGCGGTGTGGCCCCATTCACTTGAATGGGTCATGTTTATTGGCGCAACCGCCTGCTGAAAGCAACATGGCGTGTTTTTTTTTACATGGTTGCAGCATGTGTACAACCCTGAGTGGCTGCATGCAGTAGTTTAGGTAGACAGTTAGGGGGTAGTAAAACTGAAACTCAACCTCCTGCTTTTACCGCCCTTCCCCTGGCCACCCTTGTAAAGGAGCCCTTAGTGACAGGAGAGTGGTAGGTAGAGGATTTGTGCTTGTAGGGGGTAATTGAGGATGGGGGAAGGGGTAGTTGAAGAGAATTTGTGCAAGAAGTGTTAATGGGAGATGGGGGGCCTAGAGGATTTGTGCTGGGGGTGGATTTGGAGGGAAAGACAATTTGTACTCAAAAGGGGATTTTGTTGGGGGGGGGGGGGGTTTGATAGAAGTGTCAAGTGAGAGGGGCCTATCCGATGGTTGCTGGATCCAGTCTGTGGAGCTGTTTGTCCTCTGGATCTCACCAATACCTCAAACCTGCAATTACTAGGTGCCTGAACTTTCCCTTTATCCTCTGACCCTCTATTGAAGGACTTCCGTGCTTATCCTGAATAAATGTTAAAAAAAAGGACTATAAAAAAAAGGACTAAGTGTCGGATTCAACATCTTTTGGGCTACTTTCTGACGGGACCCCTGAGGACGGAGAGGCGAGCAGGTGAGGTAACGGTAAGCCCAAATAAAACCAGCAGCTCCTTCAGGGGTTAGTGCTACAGAGGGGATGGGAGGTAATGGGCTGCCAAGTAAACAGGAGATCCTCGCTCTATGTAATCTGATGTGAGGCTGCAGATGGGAATGGTTTAGGCTGCATTGATGGGCAATGGTGAGCCTGCAGGTGGGCACTGATAAGGCTGCATTGATGGGCACTGACCCTTATTTTGCTTCAAAGTTCTTTATTTAAATTTTTTTTTTTCCCTGAAACTTCTGTCTTAAAATGAAGGTACGTGTTATACGCCTATAAATACTGTATCTTCTAAACATGCATCATTTATGAAATTTTTACCTGGATGCAGCCAATATACTGTGCTGGATATTCAGAGCTTCATGCCAGAACTGAGGGCGTCAACGAGGCTTCAGCCATTCACACACTTGGAGCCGGCGAACACGGAAGAAAGACCAGGAGAAGATGGCAGCCCTCCCAGCGGTGACAACGCGCCGCTAGAGGCTTTATTCTAAGGTAAGTATTTCATATTGTGCTAATGTGTGATGCATACTAGCACATTATGCAATTGCCTTACAGGTGTTTTTTATTTTTTTTATAACTGCCGTGGTTTACTACCACTTTAAAGAGGGATTTCACTGTAAAAAAAATAAAAAATAAAAAATAAATAAAAGCCAGCAGCTACAAATACTGCAGCTGCTGACTTTTAATAAATGGACACTCACCTGCCCCAGGATCCAGCGATGTCGGCAGCCTCTGCCGATTGCTCGCTCCGCTGCTGCCTCTGCCATACTAGGTGAGGGAATCAGGAGGTGAAGCGTTGTGGCTTCACTTCCCGGCTCCCTACTGCGCATGCGCGAGTCGCTCAGTGCAATAGGAATGCTCCGCGCTGTCTCTGGGATCCGTGGGAGTCTATGCCTGGAAGTGGGTGTAAATACCTGTCTTAGACAGGTATCTGCACCCCCCTCCCCCCTGAAAGATGCCAACTATGACACCGGGGGGGGGGGGTTCAGATGAGCGGAAGTTCCACTTTAGGTTGAAACCCCGCTTTAAGAAGGCTTTATTGTTCTGTGACATTATATGCATCAAACTGCAGTTCATAAAAACTACCACAAGAGGTCACCCTTCAATTAAAAAGTTAAAAGAACTTTATTTTCCAAATGCTCACTGAAGTTCATTTTCTAACCCGGCCTACAGGTACTTCCAGCTGCTCCAATGCCCAAGTCTGTTATATAAATAAATTCAGCAATTTTTTTTTTTTTTTTTTGAGCTGTAACACCTGTTGGATATTCCATATTTGAAAGACAGTTGTAACAGGGAATTTTTTTTGGCTAATATATAACCATTTAGGTGCGAACGGTGATGCATTCCCATGGCAGACTATTAAACTTTACCCCCCCCCACATATTTAGCTGCCCAGTGGATCCAGTGTTGTCCTGCCTTGTCCTGCTGCTCAGGTGTCACAGCCGGGTCTCCCACCATTATGGTTCTCCTTGGCCAGCTACTTCTTCTGGGTCCAGGCAGCCGACCCACAATGATGCGTGCCAGCTCTGCTTGGCCGTTCTGTGCCCCTATTGCTGCAGCCTCCCTCCTGGGATATGTGGCATGTCATGGCATTCTCTCCTAGGCAAGATTATCTGTGGGGGGGGGGGGGGGGGGCAAGGTCCCCATTTCGGTCCCTTGGTGTTATGTGAAATTACATAGAACCATGATGTCACCCGCCGATATCTACTGCTGTTGCCGTTGTCTGATTTAACCACTTTAGCTCTGAAAGGTTTTACCACCTTTGTGACCATGCCATTTTTTTTCCGATACGGCACTGCGTCGCTTTAACTGATAATTGCGCGGTCGTGCGACATTGTACACAAATAAAAATTATGTTCTTTTATCCCCCCCACTCATAGAGCTTTCTTTTGGTGGTATTTGATCACCTCTGCAGGGTTTTTTTTTTGCACTATAAACAAAAAAAAAAGACAATTTAAAAAAAAACAAAAATAATATTTTTAACTTTCTGCTTTAAAAACACATCCAATAAAAAAAATGTAAAAAATTTAATTTCTTCATCAGTTTAGGCCAGTATGTATTCTGCTACGTATTTTTGGTAAAAAAAAAAACCCAATGAGTGTATATTGATTGGTTAAAAGTTATCACATCTAAAAAATATAGGATAGATTTTTGGACTTTTTTTTTATTGTTTTTACTAGTAATGGCGGCGATCAGTGATTTTTAGTGGGACTGCATATACTGCCGGCAAAGCGCCACTGAAGCGGGCAGTTTTAACCCTTTTTTCGGCCGCTAGTGGGGGTTAAAACCACCCCGCTAGCGGCCGCTAAAACGATGGTAAAGCGCCGCTAAAAATAGCGGCGCTTTACCGCCGATGCCCGCACCACCCCAGTGTGAAAGGGGCCTAAGCAGTGGTGGAGCAAGATGAGCACGGAACTGGATTCGCTATTTCACATAGTGACACTCCATTCATGTCAATGCACCGTAACACGTGGTATTGTGCTGCTGTGTGGTGGCGCCATCTAGGGCAGTGTGCCAAAATGCAGACATGTATTTTGGCATCAGATATTAGACATGTGCAGAACCAAAAAATAGTTTTGTTTCGATTCATTATTTACATAAATTTGTTTAGTTCTGTCAGGGGAGTAGAGTGATCGTCTGTTCCTAGTGATTAGGAACAGCGATCTCTCTCCTTCTCCAGTCAGTACACTCCCTCCACAGTTAGAAACACCCCCCAGGTAACACATTTAACCCCTTGATCGCCCCCTAGTGTTGACCCCTTCCCTGCCAGTGACATTTATACAGTAATCAGTGGCTATTTTTAGCTCTGACCGCATCGTATTAATGTCATTGGTCCCAAAAAAGGGTCAAAAGTGTCTGATCTGTCCACTGCAATATCGCAGTCCTGCTAAAAATCGCCGATCACCGCCATTACTAGTAAAATGAAATAAATAAATAAAAATGCCATAAATCTATCCCTTTTTTGTACATGCTATAACTTTTGCACAAATCAATCAATATACGCTTATTGCGATATTTTTTTATTTTTTTAACCAAAAATATGTAGAAGAATACATATTGATCTAAACTGATGAAGATTTTTTTTTATTTATTATAGAAAAAAGTAAAAAATATTGTTTTTTTTCCCAAAATTTACATTCTTTTTTGTTTATAGGGCAAGAAATTAAAACCGCAGAGGTGATCAAATATCACAAAAAGAGAGCTCTATTTGTGGGGAAAAAAAGGACATCAATTTTGGGTACAGCGTCGCACAACCGCGCAATTGTCAGTTAAAGCAACGCAGTGCCGTAGCACAAAAAATAGCCTGGTCATTAAGGGTTCTTAAGTGGTTAATGGAAATCCCCCCAATGGGACACAGAGGGCAACCTCCTCCTAAAAAAAACAAAAAACCTAACATTCTATCTACCGAAGATTGCATTGAATCTTAAATGGTGTTTTTTTTTTTTTTATTGGATGGTATAATTAAAGGCAAAATCTTTTTTTTATAGTTTTGGATAGGGGGGAGAGAATTAGAACCCCTGTCAGGTTTTTATTGCTGCCCATGCCTCAGAGTTAGGGAGATTCACCCTCTTTTAGTTGTCTTATGAATCTTATCTAAAAAGAACCATTATGAAGAGAAAACTCCATTTGTTGTTGCCACCATCCCAAATATATTGCATATGGAAAATTAGTACAATCAAGGATGGATAGTCCCATATTTCCAGCCACATGTTGATTTGCACGAGTCTGCTGCTGGGACCTAACTTTTGGGGATCTTGTGAGGGATCTGTCGAGCCTTAAGGATTTACTTTTTACTTGGTGATTAGCTTCATTCTGGACATGTGCCCCCATTTTTGCTCAGCGCCATCCTAACAATCTTTTTTACAAATAATTGACTCCAGGAATG
Organism: Lithobates pipiens; assembly: GCF_037356315.1. Classification (NCBI taxonomy): domain Eukaryota; kingdom Metazoa; phylum Chordata; class Amphibia; order Anura; family Ranidae; genus Lithobates; species Lithobates pipiens. The sequence goes on from NW_027507758.1 coordinate 41,580,141, forward strand.
TATTATTGAGCACCTCCAACTATCATCTCCTTCATGTGCCTGAAGGGATATGTCTTGAATCTCCGGGAAACGCGTCGGGCTATAGGAGAAGTGCTTTTTTCTCATATACTATATATGGATATTATGTATCACTTTGTGTATGGTTGTTATCTTTGACCGGTACACTGTTTTATGAAATAATACATTTTCTATGTTTTGACAATATTGTGTCTTCAAAAGTTTGCCCTTAAAGGTCACTTAGTCCCAGGGGTACTCAAGTTCCATATACTTTATTTGTCTTAAATGATCGTTATCATTGAGTGTGAAAGTAAAAGAAAATTCCAAGTTTTTGGGTTGCACCCAGAACTGGAACTAGACCGGAAATCCTAATTGGGGACACTAGTTCTGGTGACAACCAGGCATTCCTTCAATTCCTATTGAGCCTATGTGACAGGAAGTGAAAGGAAATCCCCCCAATGGGACACAGATGGCAAACAAAAAAAAAATGACAGGAGGTATAAGCCCTCCATTACTTTATCTAAAATGAAGACAATGTTTTGCCTTCACTTCTACTTTAACTGCTTAAGGACCGCCTCCTGCACATATATGTCGGCAGAACGGCTGGGCACAGGCACGTACCTGTACGTTAAGTGCCCAGCCATGGGTCGGGAGTGTGGCGACGGCGGCGCGCTCCCGACCCGGTTCTGAGCTCCGCGACTGTGGCCGCGGGACCAGCGGACCCGATCGCCTCTGGTGTCCCGCGATTGGGTCACAGAGCTGAAGAACGAGGAGAGGTCTGTGTAAACAAACCTCTTCCCATGCTTCCTACTGAGCCCTGTTATAGAGAAAGACAATCAGTGACGTCAGACGCCAAGCAACACCCCCCTACAGTTAAAAAAAAAAACACACACACACACTTAACCCCTCCCCGCCCCCTAGTGGATAACTCCTTCACTGCCAGTGTCATTTACACAGGAATTAGTGCATTTAAATAGCACTGATTGCTGTATAAATGACAATGGTCCCAAAAATGTGTCAAAATTAATAAAAATGCTATAAAACTATCCCCTATTTTGTAAACGCTATAACTTTTGCACAAACCAATGAATAATCGCTAATTGCAAATTTTTTACCAAAAATATGTAGAAGAATACGTATCGGCCTAAACTGAGAAAAAAAAATGTTTTTCTATATATTTTTTGGTGATATTTAATATAGCAAAAAGTAAAAAAAATGAATTTTTTTCAAAATTATCGCTCTATTTTTGTTTATAGAGCAAAAAATAAAAACCGTAGAGATGATCAAATACCACCAAAAGAAAGCTCTATTTGTGGGAAAATAAGGATGCCAATTTTGAAGGATGCCAATTTTGTTTGCAAAACACGCGCAATTGTCAGTTAAAGCGACGCAGTGCCGAATCGCAAAAAGGGGCCTGGTCCTTTGGCTGCAAATTGGTCCGGGGCTTAAGTGGTTAAAGCCAGAAACAGCCCGACTAGATGGAGTTTAGCAAAGGTATTTCTCTTACTAAAGCTTTCTTTAACCACTTCAATACAGGGCACTTTCACCCCCTTCCTTCCCAGCCCAATTTTCAGCTTTCAGCGCTCTAGCGCTTTCAGTGACAATTGCGCGGTCATGCTACACTGTACCCAAATGAAATTGTTATCATTTTGTTCGCACAAATAGAGCTTTATTTTGGTGTTATTTATTCACGACTCCGTTTTTTTTTTTTTGCGATATAAGCGCAAAAATAGCGGAAATTTGGAAAAAAAACAATATTTTCTTTTTTCTATTTGAAAAGAAATC
>NW_027507758.1:41582122-41599622 GCF_037356315.1 Lithobates pipiens
AACTGACACTGACGTCATTAAGGACACTAATACATTGCTCAGGAATAGTTGTGTACACAGGGCTGGTGCAAGGACTTTTGAGATCCTAGGTGAAATCTCCTTTTGCCGCCTCCCTCATTTGGCTCCACTCCTGACTCCACCCCCTTCGCCCTGTCCATGTATACCCCACCTTTTTAATGAAGCGCCCATCAAATGCAGCCTCGCCCGCGCCCATCAAATGCAGCCTCGCCCATCAAATGCAGCCTCGCCCGCGCCCATCAATGAATGTTTACTTGCTTCTATTCATTTGGGAGTCAGGACACAGACAGTGTCCTCTGCCACCACTGCGCCTCTGACACTATGAGCGAATGGAACGGCGACTGCTTTCTGATGCTGAGACTTTGTTGCTTGCTGCGGGGAGAAGAGAGTAGAAACACCAGTGGTCGGGCGCCCCTTGGGCAGCAGTGCACACTAGGTGGCTGCCTAGTTTGCCTAGTGGTAGCCCCGGCCCTGACTGTACATAACACTGTACTAACAATGCTGGTAATCAGGGTTTTAACTGTGTGCCTAACAATGTGTAATGTTTACGGCTTTTACTTTTTGATCTGTCTAGTTTCCCCCCCTGTTTTTCCAGGGAGAAAAAACAGCTAGATTGTTGTTCCTGTTGCACAGAACTGTGTGTGATTGGACAGCCCCTCAGCTGACTTCAGGCAAAATCAATAGTTGAAATCAGCTGGCAAATTCTCAATTCACAGCACAGTTCGGCAGGTGGCGCCACTGAACCCAAAAGAATGTGCTGACATACAAGTACAAGATTGTGCCTGTACCTGCCACCTACTCACAGTTAGTGGCGGCTGGCGCTCAAATTTCTTGGGGACGGCCCCCCATCCAGCCAACACCCCCCAACCAGCCATCCAACCGGCACCAAATCAACCCACCCCCCATCGCTTGATCGATCGCCGATGCCCTCCCAACACCCACCCCCCGTCGATTGCCGCTTTGCTCGCTCATCGCTCGCCAACCCCACATTTACCTTTATCCTTGCGTTTCTCTCTCCAAGTCCCAACAGTCTCCTCCTGGCCAATCAGGAGTCCTGCAATCCGGCCAAAGGGGGCTTAGGAATCCCGGCCAGTCGGGTCTCAGGATTTGCTGATTGGCCAGGAGGAAAAACATGTGAGTGGGGTCAGGGCACTGTCATATGACGTCCTCCCGTTTAAACAGGGAATGCGCGCGATCGTGCGCGTGCATCCCTGTTTCTTCGGTGGCGGCGTGTCACGGAGACACTGCTCACCACTGGAGGGGATGAACAGCCATTGGTTATGGCTGTTTACCACGTGATCGGCCGTGATGAAGTCACGGCCGATCACAGATGGTCACACCCTGACTGTGCACTGGGAACACTGCTCGTCACTGACGCTGGTAAACAGCCATTGGCCGGCTGTTTACCCACGTGATCGGCTGTGATCCTTTCACAGCCGATCACTAAAATGTAAACAAACCACGGTAACGAGATGTTACCGGGTTGTTCTCCTCCCCATACACCGATCGTGTGTGAGGAGGAGATTGCGGTAACATCTCGTTACCGCCTAGTGTACACCAATCACACTGATTGCCTGCCTACCCCCCTCAATAAAGAGGACCTGTCACCACCCCTCATAGCACCTGTCACCAGGCCCATCAGAGTACCCGAGCACCTGTCACCAGGCCCATCAGGGTACCCGAGCACCTGTCACCAGGCCCATCAGAGTACCCGAGCACCTGTCACCAGGCCCATCAGAGTACCCGAGCACCTGTCACCAGGCCCATCAGAGTACCCGAGCACCTGTCACCAGGCCCATCAGAGTACCCGAGCACCTGTCACCAGGCCATCAGAGTACCCGAGTACCTACTTGCAGCCCATGTCTCATATAATATACATTGGGGTGTTTGCTTTCCAAAATGGGGTCATTTTGTGGGTAATTTCTCCAGGACCTTCAAAAGTGTGATGGGTAGGAATGAAATGAGATGTGTCATTTATGCTCCTAGAACGCCTGAACGTACTACTTCAATGTTCGGCCTCTCTATGTGGCCAGGCTGTGTAAGTCCTACACATGCAGTATCGCCATACTTGGGAGGAGTAGCAGAATGTATTTTGGGGTGTAATTTTTGCTATATACATGCTATGTGTTATAAATATCTTATAAATTGACAATTTTGTGTAAAAAAAATAAATAAATGTGTTTTAATTTTTTTCCACATATTCCAAAAACTTCGGGAAAAAAATTAGCCATTCAAAAGACTCATTATGCCTCACAGATTATACGTTGGGGTGTTTGCTTTCCAAAATGGGGTAATTTTATGGGAAATTCCATTGTCCTGGTACTCCAGGGCCTTCAAAAGTGTAATAGGTGGTTGAGAAATGAGATGCGTAATTTTTGCTCGTAGAACGTCTGAAGGTACTACATAAATGTTGGTGTTCTGTATGTGGCCAGGATGTGTAAAAGTCTCACACATGTGGTATCGCCGTACTCGGGAAGAGTAGCAGAATGTATTTTGGGGTGTAATTTGTAGGGATGCACCGAATGGGTTTTTTGGTGCCGAAACCGATACCGAAAATGAAAAATACACTAGGCCAAAAACCGAAACCGATACCGAAACAGCACCGATACCAAAAATGACTGTTTTTAAAAAATATTTTTATACAGGAGGTGGTCAGAGACTGGGGACACGGTACAGGAGGTGGTCAGAGACTGGGGACACGGTACAGGAGGTGGTCAGAGACTGGGGACACGGTACAGGAGGTGGTCAGAGACTGGGGACACGGTACAGGAGGTGGTCAGAGACAGGGGACGTGGTACAGAAGATGGTCAGACTGGGGACATGGTACAGGAGATGGTCAGAGACAGAGGACGTGGTACAAGAAGCATCCCCCATTGCAGCTAGTGTGCCGCATTGCAGCCAGCGTGCCGCATTGCAGCCAGCCTGTGCACTGTGTGCAGGGAAGAGAGCCGCCTGTTTGATAACAGCGCCGGGAACATCACAGCTTTCATTTCAATTGCTGTGTGTTCCCGGCCGTGCGCCGTCACACGCAGCCCCTCCCCCTTGTCCGGGCACTTTGATAGACAGATCATCCGTCCAATCCTGCGGATGATCTGTCTATCAAAGTGCCCGGACAAGGGGGAGGGGCTGCGTGTGACGGCGCGCGGCCGGGAACACACAGCAATTTAAATGAAAGCTGTGATGTTCCCGGCGCTGTTATCAAACAGGCGGCGGAGGTGGCTCTCCTGCGCTATACACCCCCCATGATGGGCGTCACCAGGGGCGGGGGGCGGAGCCCCGCCCCCCACCCAGGCCACGCCCCATTTTCGGCTCCATTATCGGCCGTTTTTCTCTTTCGGCAAATTGCCGAAAAGGGCATTTTCGGCCGATATGTTTCGGCGGCCGAAATTTCGGTGCATCACTAGTAATTTGTTGTATGCATATGCTGTGTGCGAGAAATAACCTGATATGACAATTTTGTAAAAAAAAAAAAAAAAAAAAAAAAAAAAAATAAAAAAAATCTTCATTTTGCAAAGAATTGTGGGAAAAAATTACAACTTAAAAAAACTCACCATGCTACTTACTTAATACCTTGGAATGTCTACTTTGTAAAAATGGGTCATTTGGGGGGTATTTGTACTTTCCTGACATTCCACGGCTGTCTGCCACTCTTTGCAGTTTTTATCAAAGTTGTAAAACAACCTCCTCATGCAATCTTTAAGTGCTGCGTCCCTGCGCTCTTCTGCATTGACCAGCTCACCAAAAAGCTTCTCAATGGTCTTTGTCCAGTAACGTTTGTAGCCCTTTGTGGATTTGAGCTCGTACTCCTCTGGCAGATTGCGCTCCGTTACACTCTCTGGCATTTCCATTTGGTAGCGATTCTTCGCCGTTCCCCAATACACTATATTTTTACAACCAAGCCTCTTGCATTGTTTCTCCAGATAGTCTGTAAGATTCTGCTCGGCAGTCTTGATATCTCTCAGTGCTTCGTCATAGTCAGGGTCAAAGCCAGCTTTAGGGGTAATCACCAGTTTTTTTAGCCTTCTCGTGATCAAATGAAGTGTCCCACCTCGTTCAGACGTTAAGTCTGGGAATCGACCTTTAGGATGTTTATCTTTAACTAGATACTGACCGCCGGCTGTCAAATGACGGCCAGGCGGCGCACCTATTGTGGCGGGAGGCAGTCATATGACGTCCTCCCGTTTAAAAAGGGAATGCGCGCGATCGTGCGCGCGCATCCCTGTTTCTTCGGTGGCGGCGTGTTACGGAGATACTGCTCGCCACTGAAGTGGGTGAACAGCCATTGGTTATGGCCGTTTACCACGTGATCGGCCGTGATGAAGTCACGGCTGCTCACAGATGGTCACACCCCGACTGTGCACTGGGAACACTGCTCGTCACCGGCGCTGGTAAACAGCCATTGGCCGGCTGTTTACCCACGTGATCCTTTTACAGCCTATCACTAAAATGTAAACAAACCGTGGTAACGAGATGTTACCGGGTTGTTCTGCTCCTCACACACCGATCGTGTGTGAGGAGGAGATTGCGGTAACATCTCGTTACCGCCTAGTGTACACCAATCACACCGATTGCCTGCCCCCCCCCCCCCCAATAAAGAGGACCTGTTAACACCCCTCATAGTACCTGTCAATCACAGTCCATCAGAGCACCTGCCCCAGCCCATCAGGGTGCCCGAGCACCTGCCCCGGCCCATCAGGGTGCCCGAGCACCTGCCCCGGCCCATCAGGGTGCCCGAGCACCTGCCCCGGCCCATCAGGGTGCCCGAGCACCTGCCCCGGCCCATCAGGGTGCCCGAGCACCTGCCCCGGCCCATCAGGGTGCCCGAGCACCTGCCCCGGCCCATATCTGTCACCAGGCCATCAGAGTACCCGAGTACCCGTCACCAGAGTACCCGTCACCAGGCCATCAGAGTACCCATCTCCAGCCCATCAGAGTACCCAAGTACCTATTTGCAGCCCATGTGTCATAGAATATACGTTGGGGTGATTACTTTCCAAAATGGGGTCATTTTGTGGGTAATTTTACTGTCCTTGTGGTCCAGGACCTTCAAAAGTGTGATGGGTAGGAATGAAATGAGATGTGTCATTTATGCTCCTAGAACGCCTGAACGTACTACTTCAATGTTCGGCCTCTCTATGTGGCCAGGCTGTGCAAGTCCTACACATGCAGTATCGCCATACTCGGGAGGAGTAGCAGAATGTATTTTGGGGTGTCATTTTTGCTATATACATGCTATGTGTTAGAAATATCTTATAAATTGACAATTTTGTGTAAAAAAAAAAAAAAAAAAAAAAAAGGCGTTTTAATTTTTTTCCACATATTCCAAAAACTTCTGGAAAAAAATTAGCCATTCAAAAGACTCATTATGCCTCACAGATTATACGTTGGGGTGTTTGCTTTCCAAAATGGGGTCATTTTATGGGAAATTCCATTGTCCTGGTACTCCAGGGCCTTCAAAAGTGTAATAGGTGGCTGTGAAATGAGATGCGTCATTTTTCCTCGTAGAACGTCTGAAGGTACTACATCAATGTTGGTGTTCTGTATGTGGCCAGGCTGTGTAAAAGTCTCACACATGTGGTATCGCCGTACTCAGGAAGAGTAGCAGAATCTATTTTTAAAAAGGGGTCATTTGGGGGGTATTTGTACTTTCCTGACTTGTTAGTGTCTCAAGAAATGAGATACACCTGATGTACTGAAGGCCTGATCAGAAGTGATCAATTTTCAGTGATTGGCACCATAATTTGTAGAATCTAAATTTCACAAAGACCAAATATATACTAATGTGGGTTATTTTTACCAAAGATATGTAGCAGTATAAATTTTGGCCAAAATTTATGAAGAAAAATTACTAATTAGCAAAAATGTATGACAGAAACAAAGAAAAAAGGCATTTTTTTTTTCACAAAATTTACGAATTTATAAATTCGGGACACTGAAGATCGGCGACCTGATTATTAGTGTAGATGTTCCCTGTTTGGATTTGCCGGTTATCGGGTCTCCTCATGCACTGTTAGCGCAAGGAGAGGATTGCCGATAACTTTCAAATCCTGTTTACGCTGTTATGGGACACAGCTGGTCACATTGTAACGAGTACGCTGCAATTGGCTCTTAACTCCGATCATCTGTGTCCTAAGGACAGCAATCACAGATCCCTGTATATGCATGTCGCAGGAGGGACGCAGGCTGCAAGGTCATGGGAAGACATCAATAGACGTCCTCCCAGCAAAGTGAGCCTGCAGCTGTATCCTTCTTTCGGCTATACCACGGGTGGCGAAGGGATTATGTTTAACCACGTTAACCTTAGCCCTAGTTCACACCAGTGCAACTTGCACCTAAGATTTATTTGCTACTTCATTTAAACAGAAAATTATGCAAGTTGCAATGATTTCAGAAACAAAAACAAAAAATTTTAAAAATGTGCATACTAGCCCATGAATCAAAAGGGTCTGCGTTACCATGAGAGTTGGCAGTGCTCAGAAGAGGCACAAATTTGTAAGTTCTAATAAAGCCTCATGAGTGCAGATAAACAATAACAATAATTCAATTTTTGTGCAGTTTCTCAGATAGTATGGCTGAATTTGCATTGCATTCAGACCAAACTTTCACAGGCCCCTTTTTTGGTCCGCACCAGAATCGGATCGCATGGGTGTTCACACTCACCCTTTAAAAAATAAAATAAATAAATAACTTTTATTCCTATTAGAAGGAATGTAAACATCCCTTGCAATAGGAATAGTGCAAGGCGGGTCCTCTTTACAGAGAGATGTGGAGTCTGCAAGCCTGAGATTAATAATAAAAGAAAAAAAAAAAAAAACCCCACGCACCATGATCTCAGCCTTTCCAGCTGAATATACAGCGGTTTACAAATGCCGGGCCTAATGTAAAGTCATAACATAGCGCCCGGCCTCCGAAGGTCATAGAGACTGCCATGGACCATCTGGCGGCTCCCATCAAAATCCAGGATGTCATATGATGTACACTAGGTTGGAAGTGGTTAAAGTGGAACTTTTCCCATATCTCACATCAGCATGGATATCTGCACGCCGATAATCTGAATATAGGTTTCTGCTGGCTACATTCATAATACATATTTGTATTTAAAGTGGTTGTAAACCCTTACAACCCACTTTGACCTACAGGTAAGCCTAGATTAAAGGCTTACCTGTAGGTCCAAGAAATATCTCCTAAACCTATACGGTTTAGGAGATATTTGCCCGAAGACAGGCACCGCTGTGCACCGCAGGCGCACTGAGCGCGGCATTTCCAATAATGGACCTGCCGCGCATGTCGGCTCCCTGCGCATGCGCGGGAGTGACGTTATCGCGGCTCCGCCGAATGACAGTGGCGGAGCTGCGAGACCCCACCGAGAAGATGGATGCGTCGGACTACAGGGGACAGCGGCGACTTCGCTGGCTCCTGTGTCAGGTAAGTGATACATAATGGGCTACTATGCAATGCATAGTAGTCCATTATGCTTTGCCTTTGCAGGGAATGAAAGAGGAAGTAAACCCATCAGGGTTTACTTGCTCTTTAACAGCAGCTACAAACCCCTTCTGTCAAACAAAATTTTGTAGTGTTTAACCGAATAAAAAAGCAGCACACATCTATGCAACAGTTGGTGGGAGGAAATACACATCTTGATAATTGTTGTCTTGTCAGGTTTTTTTTTTTTTTTACCTCCATTTCCTCCTCAGTATCAGAAGGTTCTGTGCAAACAGCCAGTGCCAGCCTCTTGTCCTTTTCAGTTTTCAGTGCATCATCTGCCATTTTCATTGCTTTAGTTATTTCAGGCCTGGTACTGAAAAACATGCCCCTTTTTGGGCTTCTGCGGCAGAGGAACCTAAAAAGTACAAATAAATATGACATTTAAAAAAAGAAAAATGATCCACATATACACACACACACAAAGATTTTAACTAAACTAACTTTGGAAAGGCTTGGCATGGTTTTTACAGTCTGCTCTCAGTCATCTGGCAATAAGTAAACGGTTTATGTGCAAAGATATCGATTTAGGTCACCTCCTGAATGGCATGAGGTGGTGGGGGGGCGGGGGGTATTGCACATACAGCTACGGCGATTCACGCAGCAGTGCCAACCTGCCGCCGTAGAACGACAGCAGCTGGTCGGCAAGCAGCTAACCTGTTGCCAGCGTAACTAATGTGCGACGGCAAAAGGGTGGGCTTCAACTCCCACACATGCACCTTTGGGCTGCCAAGGTTTTTGAGAACGCACTCACTGAGTGATGTGTCAATGACCAGGGTGGCTTTGATTTAAATCTCCTCGATTTAACCACTTCGGCCACGGAAGATTTGGCTACTCAATGATCAGCCCATTTGAGATACGGCACTGCATTGCTTTAAGTGACAATCGCCCAGTTGTGACAAGCTGTACCCAAACAAAAATTGATGTCCTTTTTTCTCCCCATAAAAAAAAAAACCCAACGCAATATTTTGTATACAACAAAAGGGAGGAAAGAAATGGGACTTGAGGCAAGTCACTGAATGCATACCTTATTCGATTCATTTATAAAATAATTATTAACAAATCATATTATAGAGGGTGTCAATCTGAAATACAGGACACAAAATAATGTAATACATTTGCATAAATATGTAATAGTTATACAGAGCAAGATAAGACGTAAGAATTATAGTTACGAGAGAACACTCATCCATTCATAAAAGTTCAATGAACATAATCTATTTTTCATGGTGAGCCAAAATTGTCTAAGCATCAGTTCGATGTAACTCATGGCTCATGCCAATCATCAGGAGTAAAATGCTCTGAAATTAAATCAGCGATATCTACAAGTATAGAATATCCTTTAACCACTTGGAATCCGCGCTATTGCCAAATGACGGCATTAGCGCGGACCTACTTTTCCGGGACTACATCTATTGACGTTGTCCCGTGTACGAGCGGCCTGCGCGCCCCCTGAGGGGCGCGCGCGGCGCGCTCTGTGATCGGCGAATCCAGGAGACTCGCCTGATCACCGATCCGTGAAAGGGGTCGATCCCGACCCCTTATCACGTGATCAGCTGTCAGCCAATGACAGCTGATCATGTGATAGAACGGAGCCGGTAATCGGCTATTATTCCTCCTCGCGCTGACAGCGCGAGGAGAAAAAAAAAAAGCCGATCACCGGCGGCCGTGATCGGGACATCAGTCCCGATCACGGCCTACAATACAAGCGACCACCTGCTCCCTGCCAGTGCCCACCTGCCCCCTGCAGTGCCATCCTGAATGAAAGTAAGTGCCCCCCGTCAGTGCCCATAGTGCCCACAGTGCCACCCACAGTGCCCACAATCTGCCTCAAAGGTGCTGCACCCCAGTGCCGCCCATCAGTGCCCAGCAGTGCCGCCCATCAGTGGTACCCATCAGTGCCCATCGGTAACCGCCTTATCTGTGCCCATCGGTAACCGCCTTATCTGTGCCTATTAGTGCCGCCTTATCTGTGCCCATCAGTGCCCACCAATGCAGCCCATCAGTGCCCACCAATGCAGCCCATCAGTGCCCACCAATGCAGCCCATCAGTGCCCACCAATGCAGCCCATCAGTGCCCACCAATGCAGCCCATCAGTGCCCACCAATGCAGCCCATCAGTGCCCACCAATGCAGCCCATCAGTGCCCACCAATGCAGCCCATCAGTGCCGCCTAATCAGCACACTTCAATGAAGGAGAAAAATGACCCATTTGCAAAATTTTATAACAAACTATTAAAACATGATTTTTTTTTTTTTTTGCATCTTTTTTTGTTTGTTTAGCAAAAAATAAAACTCCGAGCTGTAACTAAATACCACCAAAAGAAAGCTCTATTTGTGGGAAAAAAATGATAAAAATTTCATTTGGGTACAGTGTTGTATGACCGCGCAATTGTCATTCAAAGTGCATCAGCGCTGAAAGCTGAAAATTGGTCTGGGACTGAGGGGGGTTTAAGTGCCCAGTAAGCAAGTGGTTAAAAACGGAGAACAATCTCTCAAAATAAAAAAAAAAGGTGTGTAACTTACAGTACGGCCAAATGGTGACGGCGTAACACCCAACCTTAAATCCAGGGGAAGAAGAGGGACAAGGATGATCATCTCCCCCCCGGGGCTGAGGTGAGGTGTCCCACCTCACCTCAGACCAGACAACAGCCAGGAGAAGACCAGGTGAATTACTTCAACACATTCATTTCACATGGTTTCATTTTCCTTCCCTTGCAGAGCAGTGTGGACTGTTAAATATACACCAGATTCACATGGACGTGACATGGTCACCACCTGGCTGTTGTCTCTGGTCTGGATGGGACTCCTCACCTCAGGCCCGGGGGAGATGATCATCCTTGTCCCTCTTCTTCCCTTGGATTTAAAGGGTGGGCGTCACCATTTGGCCGTACTGTAAAGCCCCATACACACTATCAGTTTAATTGATTTTTCATTGTGAGCCAAAATTGTCTAAGCATCAGTTCGATGTAATTCGACGCATGTTTCATGGCTCATATCCCTAGGATATAGGTGTGACTTAAGCCCCATACACACTATCGTTTTTTCTGCTGAGTTTTTCCTTCAGATTTACCAAAACCATATAATATGAGGTCAAACATTAGAAGTTTCAATTTGTATTGAATGAGGCAGGCCCTTCCACTACATGGTTTTTTTTTCTATTGAAAAAGCCCATGGCGTGCAAACACACCCAAAAAACTTCCACCCGGTGCATAAAAAAAGTGCACACACATAAAGAGTGAAACACTAAAAAGTGCAGACGGGTGCCTGATGTCCTCCAAAAGAAGGACCATACCCTGATCCCCCGGGGCGTTAGGCTCCAGACAGGGACTGAGGTACCAGACTCAACAAGTGGGCCCCGGACGAAACCGGAAGCCCTCCTTTCCCCGGGAGGACTGCCGAAACAGAACCTCCTAGGTACTTGGTACTGTGGGGGCTTCCCCGAAGGTAGGCCCCCCCTCATGGAGATTGGACCAAGCCATAAGGCCTATGTCCGCTCTCCCAGAGACTTTCAGGATTGGTCCGAGGACCGACACCCTACTCATCAAACGTGCAGTGACAAACTGTGACAAGACACACACAAATAAAATAAATAAAAAGTGAGGAAGGGATAGTGAAAAGTGGCCATTGTGCAATACCACGCCTTCCACTACATGGTTTTGGTAAACCTGAAGGAAAAACTCAGCAGAAAAACCCATAGTGTGTATGGGGCTTAAGTCACACCTATATCCTAGGGGATATCCTATACTTACACTGATTTAATTTCAGACCATTTTACTGCATGAGCCATGAAACCTGCGTCGAATTACATCGAACTGATGCTTAGACAATTTTGGCTCACAATGAAAAATCAATTATGTTCATTGAACTTTTATGAATGGATGAGTGTCCTTTTTTAACTATAGTGCTTATTAAGTTTTATATTGCTCTGTATAACTATTACATTATATTGTGTCCTGTATTTCAGATTGACACCCTCTATAAATGTGATTTAATAATTTTATAAACGAATTGAATAAAGGTATGCATTCAGTGAATTGACTCATACAAAGTCCCATTTCTTTCCTCCTTTTGTTGTATACATATCAGGGATGGAGGCTTGTCATTGTTACAATTAGACCCCTTTCACACCGAGGGCGTTTTGAAGGCTCTATAGTGTTAGAAATAGCGCCTGCAATGCGCCCTCAAACTGCTGCACCATTGTCTCCAGTGTGAAAGCCCGAGGGCTTTCACACTGGAGCGGTGCGCTGGCAGGACGTTCAGAAAAGTCCTGCCAGCAGCTTCTTTGGAGCGGTGCGTTTACCGCTCCTCCACCACTGCTCCCCATTGAAATCAATGGGGCAGAGCTGTATTACTGCTGGCAGAATCCCGCTATTGTAGGCGGGTTTAACCCTTTCTTGCCCGCTAGCGGGGGCGGCCGAAATGCGCTGCAAATCCGACAGTAAGACGCAGCTAAAAATAGCGGCGTTTTACCGCCGATGCTATGAGCACGGCAGTGTGAAAGCCCTCTTAGGTTGAAGGCGAGGGAGGTGGCAGCAGCAGTTGACTGGATGCCCGCTAACAGGCGCTGCCATGATGGATCTGAAATGACAGGTGCCCTTTAAAAATTGAAGGACTCCTTCTTGCAGGTAGTTAGAATCTTTAACTTCATTTTTACTGCTTGCCCTTCCGCCTCACACTTTTAGCCTAGTACAGATGCATTTCTCTTCAAACAATCACACAGTCTGTCGTGTACATAGATTTTCAAAACAATGGGATAAAAGAATATTCCTCAACTTTGTTTCATCTCGTGATTACTTTGAAATGTGTGAATGCATCAATGCAGTGTGTGTTCTCTCAGTTAGGATTCATTGAATGAGTTTACCAAAAATTTAACATTTTGCAGAATATACAGCCTCATGCTACAGAACCAAGCTCCATTTCATGCTAAATAGAAAACTCTTTAGATTTTTACTCCAAAAGCATACATTTTTATTATATATATATCAATATAGAGAGATATATATAATAATATATATATGCATAGCTAGAGAACTAACATGGATTGTTGCGGTACCAGAGAGGGGTTTTATACACAAGTTAAGAATACATTTTAACAAAAATTTACACGTAGAAAACACGAAAAAAAAACATCTATAATAGTTACAAAAAATATCAGATGGTTGACACGTTTCACTTAACCACTTAAGGACCGCCTCATGTAAATGCACGTCGTTTTTTTGAAGAGGGATATCTCGGTAACAGCAGATACTGCTGCCACAAGCGAGATAACCCTATTTACAGGAGGCGGTCCTGTGTAGGATAACGGTGGTCTCTGCGGTGGGTTCACCGCAAGATCAGCGTTATCGGTGGCGGGAGGTGCCACCCCCCTTCTCTGGAGCCGTCGGGTCCTTTCTTCTGCTGGGTATAGAGACGAGAGAGGCTAAGATGGCCCCCACCCATCTCTATACCATAGGAGGGCGGAAGCAACGTCAAAACGTCACTTCCGCCCACACCTCTTAAAAAGGTATAGTCCGAATATGAGATCTGAGGACTTTTTGACCCCCAGATCTCATATTTAAGAGGACCTGTCATGTTTTCTATTACAAGGGATGTTTACATTCCTTGTAATAGGAATAAAAGTGATCCATGTATTTTTTTTTTTTTTAAGTGTAAAAATAAAATCAAGTAAAATAAATAAATAAAAATAAAAAAAATTTAACCCCCCCCCATCCCGACGAGCTCGCACACAGAAGCGAACGCATATGAAAACGGCAGTCAAACCACACATATGAGGTATTGCCCCGATCGGTAGAGCGAGATCAATAATTCTGCAACCTGTAGAATTTTTTAAATATCGCTTATGGAGATTTTTGAGGGTAAAAGTTTGACGCCATTCCATGAGCAGCGCAATTTTGAAGCATGACATGTCTGGTATCAATTTACTCGTCAAAAAAAAAAAATAAAAAAAAAAAAAAAACTTGGGCTAATTTTACTGGTGTCTTTTTTAATTCAAAAAGGTGAATTTTTTCTCAAAAAAGTACGCTCTTAAGACCGCTGAGAAAATACGGTGTAAAAAAAAAGCTGTTGCAATGACCACCATTTTATTCTCTAGGGCGTTATTTGTGTATTGGTGTGTGGTGTGTGGTGTGTATTTATATTATGTTTGGGGGCTCTAAGTAATTTTCTAGCAAAAAAAAAAAAGTTTTAAACATGTAAATGCCAAATCTGAAAAAGAGGCCTGGTCCTTAAGTGGTTAATAACTTCTTCAGAATCGGTTAAGTGAAACTCGTCGACCATCTCTGATATTTTCAGTAACTATTGTATTGAACCTTACAATGAGTCGGATGTTTTTATTGTGTGTTTTCTATGTGTAAATTTTGTTACAATAAATGTATTCTTTATTAACTTGTGTATAAAATCCCTCTCTGGTACCGCAATAATCCATCATGTTGGCCCTCTATGCAAAGTTGGATGAGGTACCCTCATAGCCGTAATGTTCTTTAATCTATATTTTATCCACCCTGTCAATGACACATCTAGATCCCAACAATCAGTAGCTGGCAGGACCAGCTCCCCATCAAGTGACCACTATGCAAGCCAGTCACATTGGTCATATGATTGTGGATCCTCCCCACCCCCTGGGCGCTCAGAACTTTTCAAAGTGACACTGAAACGCTGGATAGGGATTAACATGCTCTTCTCACACCACTGTCCTCTGGTCTGCTCATTGACCAAGTCCAACATAACTGGTTTACACATAAAAAAAAGTGTTTATAAATAAAACTTCAACATTTAAAGCGCTTACTTACCTGAATAATTCTTCACATATTTTATGCCTATCCATCCTCTAGTTGGTGGGTCATCAAAGAACTGCACGTGAACATGAAGAGACTTGCCCTTTCCTCTGAAATGTGTGTCTTCGTTGGGGTGGTTGTAAACTAATGACGGCCACCAGGGGTGACCTGGCATCTTGGCCCAAACAAGGTCACCAGGTGAGAAATCGCAAACACTGCAGACAGAAAAATACATTTCTTATATTAATAATATCCCAGGAAGTGTCCAACGTTTTATAGCAGAACTCCAAGCATAGAAGAGAGAGAACATAAGCTAAATACAGTTAGCTAATCACTAAGGTGGTTGTAAACCCTTACATATACCCAGTGAAGGGACAATCCTTATGCAATATACACAGATTAAAGAGGAAGTAAACCCTGATGGGTTTACTTCCTCTTTTTTTCCCTGCAAAGGTAAAGCATAATGGACTACTATGCATCGCATAGTAGCTCATTATGTGTCACTTACCTGACACAGGAGCCAGCGAAGTCGCCGCTGTCCCCTGTAGTCCGCCGCATCCACGTTGCTTGTGGCGTCTCGCAGCTCCGACGAATCACAGCGGCGCAACCGCGATGACGTCACTCCCGCGCATGCGCACGGGAGTCGCGTCTCGCAGCTCCGCCGCTGCCATACGGCGAAGCCGCGATGACGTCACTCCCGCGCATGCGCACGGGAGTCGACAAATTAGGCAAATCCATTCTTGGATTTGCCGCATTTAGTGCGCCTGCGCGCCGCTGTCTACGGCGCATGCGCCGTAGACAGCGGTGCCCATTTTCGGGCAAATATCTCCTAAACCATATAGGTTTAGGAGATATTGCTTGGACCTACAGGTAAGCCTTAATCTAGGCTTACCTATAGGTCCAAGTTGTTTGGAAGGGTTTACTTCCTCTTTAAACAAATCTCCTATATAAAAGTTGTACCTGTGTATCTGCGGTCTCCTCTTCAGGCAAAGTCCTGAATTTGCTAAGCTTGTCTATATTAAAAAAAAAAAAAAAGGGGGGGGGGGGGGGTGGGGGCAGAGCTGAAGTAACATTCTGCAGAGCTCAGTGAGGAGAGCTCCTGAAAGCTGATTGGAGGGAAGGTACACCCCCCCCCCCCCCCCTTCACACAGCAACAGAGCTGAGGTTGTCAGTCAGCTGGAGCTCCCTCCTGTATCACCATTTTTCTCTTGGTGTCAGGAAATCTTGTCAGAAGCGATTCATGCTAAAAGAAGCAGCAGACAAAAAAGTGACACTTAGTGCTCTTAACTGAGACAAGTACACACTATAGAGGGATATGTTTTGTTCATATTTCATGTCTGAGGTTTACAACCACTTTAAACTAGTTGCATTAACCACTTAAGCCCCGGACCATTTTGCTGACCAAAGACCAGAGCACTTTTTGAGATTCGGCACTGTGTCACTTTAACGGACAATTGCACGCTCATGCGACATGGTTCCCAAACAAAAATGGATGTCTTCCCCCCCCCAACAAATAGCTTTCTTTTGGTGGTATTTGATCATCCACGCGGTTTTTATCTTTTGCGCTATAAACAAAAGAGCGACAATTTTGAAAAAAAAAAAAAAAAATTTTACACTTTGCTATAATAAATATCCCCCAAAAATATATTTAAAAAGATTTGATAAAAATGCCATAAAACTATCCCCTATTTTGTAAACGCTATAACTTTTGCACAGGGCATTGCATCCATGTAATCTGTCAGCGGACACAGCCGTCAACTGATCAGTGCACCGGCCCGCTGCCAGTGTCATGTGATCGATGTGACCAATCACAGCAGATCACGTCAATTGTAAACAATGGATGACTTTCTTTCATGCCATCCATTGTATACAACTGTGCTGTTAGCTGCAATTGGTCAGTGATCACATGGTAGAGGCCAATCACAACAAATCTGAATTAATCAATTTCATTCAGTAAAATAGTACTACAGATCCCCCTTTGCCCATATGCATGCTTTCCATCCCCCTCACATGGCTGTGGAGGGTATTACAGATCTACCTCCCTTTCTCATATTGTTGCTCCACATCCCCCCCACATGTCGGTGAATAGTCTGTCGGACTTTCAGCCGAGAATCCCCCGTGCGCATTGTGAGGGGAATATCTCCTAAACCTGTTCTGTTTAGGAGATTTATTTTTACCTACAGGTAAGCCTTATTATAGGCTTTCCTGTAGGTAAAAGTTGTAAAAAGGATTATACAACCGCTTTCAGTGCCACAGCCCCCCCCCCCCCCCCCACATGGCAGTAAACGGTACTGGAGATCCCTTCCTCTCCCTTATTTCTGCTTCACACCTCCCTCACGTGGCAGTAGATGGTACTACAGATCCCTCCTTCCCCACACCTCCCTCATGTGGCAATGAATGATACTACAGATCCTCTCCAATATTTCTTCTCCACACCCCCCTCACATGGCAATGAATAGTATTACAGGTCCCCCTCCCTTTCTCATTGTTGCTCCACAACCCCTCGCCTGGCAGTAGATGGTATTACAGTACAAATCACTCATTTCTGCTCCACACCCCCTCACCTGGCGGTGAATGGTACTACAGGTCCCTCATATTTCTTCCCTCCGTGTTTCGGGGCACCCGCTGACTCCTTCGGAGGGGAGTTCTTCTCCCCTGGCTGCAGCTGAACACCGACAGAGGTTCAAACCCTCCCCTAAATCGATAAACTGTATATATGGTGAATGGTGTTGCGCTCCACTAATAGTACAGATAAATAGATAAATATGGGTATAACTGTCAATATACAATGTGATATAGAATATAATTCAATCCATAGTGCATATAGTGTAAAAACTCAAAAATATAGTGGTAAAAAAAAAAAATTTGAAATAACCAAACAATGAATAGTAGTGATATGGATTGAGAACTTTTCTTCTTTTATAGAGAAATAGACACTTTTACTATTAATTACTCCTTGCACCTTATTGGACATTGAACTATTCATTGTTTGGTTATTTTCAGATTTTTTTTACACTATATACACTATGGATTGAAAAAAAAAAAAAAAAAAAAAAAATTTATATATATTTTTTTTTTTTTTTTTTTCAATCCATAGTGCACATAGTGTAAAAAATCTGAAAATAACCAAACAATGAATAGTTCAATGTCCAATAAGGTGCAACGGAGTAATAGTGAAAGTGTCTATTTCTATATAAAAGAAGAAAAGTTCTCAATATTCCCAT